>NC_055961.1:35562306-35564806 GCF_018492685.1 Alosa sapidissima | reverse complement strand
TCACACACACGCGGTTTCATCTGGGTGGCGTCTGGCAGGTGCTGCGGTGGTGGCATGATGGATGGCTCGTGTGCCCAGGGGGTGGTGTGGCGTCGGCTGCTGTGTGGGGACATATCTGCATTAGGTAAATGGATGTGCTCCCAGGGGCTAAGTGAATTAAAAATGCTGGGGTCCCCAGGCAGACGTAGGGGGTGAACGCCTAGAAGGCTCCTCGCAGGGTGATGAGCCAGTGATGTGTGATTAGTCGGCCTGCTCGTCAGATGGACGCCAGGCACACCTCTGCCAAGATGAGAGGAGACCCTCTAACTTCAGAACTTCAGCTATCGGTGTCCTTTGTGTCATTACTAATGCCATTGCTCATAATTAATTAAGTATTTAAAATCAAACGGAAACCTTTAATTATCAGAGTGTGACACAAAATGGGTTCTTACGTAACTCTAATCCTGTTCCAAGTCTCGCTATGTTCCACTGTACTTCAAGATAAAATATTGTTCTGAGCCATACAGTACGTATATTACTGTATAAAGTGACGTTTCATTTTGAAGTGTCTATTTCATTGTGTTGGTTGGTTTCATTTTGTTGGTTATGTTATGTTGGTAATATGTGGAATGTGGAATGTGTATGGTTTTCTGGAGGTGGAAGTTTCCGAAGATTTTTCTTATTTCTTTTGGTTTGAGTTCATCTTCGTCAGTTAAATGACGCCTCTACTCCATGGTCCATTATGCTTTCAATACGGACTGAAGCACATTTCAGTCTGTGCCCTCTGTCAGTGCATCTATTAACCTACAATTATAATCTGTCTCAGATTTTGACACTGATGTGTGTGGGTCACAGAGTCAGCTGTCGAGATCTTATTGCCGTCAATAGAGTTTCCTCAAGGTTTCATCAGAGACAGTGGACACAAGTTTTATAAGAACAAGTACTACTGTTTCAGTCATTATTCAAAGGTTAGACATGATTTCATGCTGAAAGATTGTCTTCTCTGTGTTAGGAACGTTTCCTTCATGGTTCCTATGAGTCCATCCTGGAGATTGTTTATCCTTTCTCAATAAGCCAGTTCATATTTTTTGCTGTTGCAATCACTCCCAGTTCCGTGGCAAGAATCTGCAGCTTCTTTTTGATCTCTGGGGATGAATAATGCCTTTGGAGAAGACAGGCTCGTTAGATCACTTTGCGATGAGAAATGAGCTAGCATAGACCTCTCTGAAACATTTGTTATGGTAATACAATAGTTAGGAAAGTTGTACTTCACATTTGGTAACAGCTTATTTTTTTCAGTATGATTGCTTTCATTCTGCGCTAAGCGTAGGCTGATCTTCACTGTGATATAATAATAAAAACAAGAGCACAACGCAGTTGTACACTATGTCTTTGTTGTTGCATCATAGTCTCTCTCTTGTGAGTAGTCTTTGAACAATGCTTTGGTTCCATGGCAAACTTTATGAATTAATTTGAATATTATTTGTTTTACAAAACAGATGTTGAAATAACATTTCTGGGGGAATTTGATAGCCATGATATTTTCAGCAATACTGAAAACACAAGGAAATGAACACCTCTGTTGAGGTTACGGAAGGTTTGAAAGATGCAGACTACACACTCACACACACACACACGCACACATGCACACATGCATACACTCCCTAGTGTCTGCTTTTCTGTCTGTGTCATGACAAGGGAAACATGCACAAGATCTCCTCGCAATAGAGATCTGACAAGATGGAATCAGAACTACATGCACAGAGCTACAGGCATAACTCCTCAGATGTGCATGTGTGTGTGTGTGAATGATTCCCTCCTGTATTCCTGTTCACCTGCTGGTAACACAGACTTTTTTCTTTCCCTCTCTTATCTTCTCTCTCTCTCTCTCTCTGTGTCAAACACACACACACACACACACACACACACACGGTTGTATTTCTCTGCTTTGTTCCTGTGCCTCATAGCCCTTCTCTGGGTTCACATCAGTCCTACTCCACTCCTCAGCTCAGAGGTAGAGCAATTCATACTCCTTATGCCCCAGGAGAGTTTTTGCCAAACTTTGCCGGCGGAGAGAGACGGTTCCACCAGGCTGAGTGCTGAGCGCACGGGGAACGCTGGCTTCGGCTTCGCTCTGCGGACAAGATCTCCCTCTTACAGCGGGAGACCTCTGATCCAGCTCTCTTCCGGGAAACAGGGCAGGGATGACAAGATGGGGGGATGGGGGCAAACCACTCATGCTACTACATCTATGCCCTACTGTTACATTCTGCCTACTAGGCTATGTAACCAGAGAGGGAAGACCACACGGATTTTGGCGTATAAAAATATGTATTTATTTAAGTTAAAGGATTAACAACGTAGGTTAAAGGAGAATTCCGGTGTGATATTGACCTAAAGTGTGTTGAAACATGATACCGAGTGTGAACGTATGTCTCATAGCCCATCTCGGCTTGTCCCCTGCACTCCAAAATCTGGTGCTAGTTAGCCGATAAGGGATCAGATTCCAAAAATAATTCAG
>NC_055961.1:35519806-35559806 GCF_018492685.1 Alosa sapidissima | reverse complement strand
AGGGAGAGAGAGAAAAGAAGAGGAAATGTAGTGTGTCTGAGAGAGAGAGGTAGAGAGGCTAGATAGAGAGAGAGAGCTAGTGTAGTTGAGTGAAGTTGTAGTGTAGTTGATCTAGTGTGAGCTCTTGGAGCTAGTGTAGTTGACTATGCAATCACTGACATGGACCCCACCTCCTTCAAAGCATTCACTGTCAGGCAGCAAACGCCACTATCAGACCATAACCAGACTATCATCTTCCTTAAAATAATAAAGAAACCAAAAAATTGAGTCCAGTAAACTATTCAAACTAAACAAAAGTTATAGTTGGACTAATGACAGCTCGACAGGACATTTTATCAGCGCTTTAAACTTCCCAGAATAAAAGAAAATGCATTGAATGTTACAATTCAAAAGCATTTGAATTCAGCAAAGCTGGTGTTACGGTAATAAAGCCACTAATGAATTAAATAAAATATTTCTAAAAGCAGCAGATGTAGCTGGCATGCAAACTTCTCACAAAAAAAAAAACAAATAACGAAAGAGAAGAAAAATGGTTTGATAATGAATGTAAACAACTCAGGAACCACTCTGAAACCATAAACACCACCAATCTGAGCATGCATGTATTCGACATGAAACACTGAAGCACTACAAATGGCTGCTAAGACAGAAAAAAAATGAACCACACTAACAAAACCCTCAATAAAATTGAGGAATCAATTAAGAACAATCAGTTCTGGGAAATGTGGAGCAATTTGAATAAATCTAAACCACAAAACCTACCAATTCAAAAAGGAGAAATCTGGAAAAAACATTTTGAAAATTTGTACAAAGACATTACGCCCCAAGATTTAAAATTCTAATTACAAAACGATCAAGAAAAAATTACAATCTCTTGAAAAGGCAGTCAAGGACAACCAAAATCCACTTGATTTTCAATTACCCAAATTGAACTTGAATCCAAAATTAAAAAGCTGAAAAATAAAAAATCCTGCGGCCCTGATCATATCAGGAAGGAAATTATTAAAAACAGTACCCCTGAGCTGCAAAGAGCAATGCTCAAACTATTCAACCTCACCATAAGTTCGGGGTATTTTCCTCGGCGACATTGGCGACAGAATTATAAAGTCCTTCACTCAAAAAAGAGGAGTAAGGCAGGGCTGTAGCCTCAGTCCAACACTGTTCAATATCTACATAAATGAGTTAGCGGTGCAGTTGGACCAGTCTGCAGCTCCTGGCCTTGCTCTACATGAGAAAGAAATCAAATACCTTCTCTATGCGGATGACCTGGTGCTGATGTCTCCCACTGCACAGGGGCTACAGCAGCACCTACAGTGGACCTGCTAGAGAAATACTATCAGCATTGGGCCCTGACAGTAAATCTAAAAAAGACAAATATCATGATGTTCCAAAAGAAGCCCAGGTGTCAGGAACACAGATACCATTCCAATGTAGGCAGCGCCGCCCTAGAGCACACAATGCAGCACACTTAGCTTGGCTTAATCATGACTGCATCGGGGAGTTTCAGCATGGTAGTGGATGCACTAAAAGAAAAAGCACAATCTAGCCATAGAAAAAGGCAGACTAAGAAAATTCTGGTTGCCAAGAGAGCAAAGCATATGTGGTCACTGCATAACAGGTGAGGTTGAGACTGAGGTGCACTTTCTTCTTCACTGTGAGAAATATGCAACTATATGTAAGTCATACTTTGACAGGCTTACAAGCCTAATCCCAGGGTTCCGAAATCTAGCAGAACATGAAATAATGGCAATCTTACTTGGACAGCAGGGACAGACAGCAGATCTTGCTGCCAAATACGTCACCTAATGTCATAAGGCAAGGGACAGTGGTTAAATAATTAAATAATTATTACTTTTATATGGCCCCTATCATATAATTACACAAACACCATACATGCACTCAAACTTACACACACACAACACACGCACACACCAGTTTGTTTGTTGGATACAATCTTACATATACATATCTATACATTACACATACATCTTATATATTGGATACATATCTATTTGCCATGTACAGGACTGTAATCTTGGATGCATATCTATTTGCCATGTACTGTATTTCAAGCATTCTCCATGTTCTATGTAGATGTATCTCTAAATGTTCTGCTTTGGCAATGGAAAAATATTTGTCATGCTAATAAAGCTCCCTTGAATTGAATTGAATTGAATTGAGAGAGAGAGAGAGGGAGATAAAGAAAGTCTAGAGAGAGAGAGAGAGAGAGAGAGAAAGAGAGGGAGATAGAGAGAGTAGATGAAGTGAGAGAGAAAGAGAGAAGAAGGGGAGTGGATGGCTAATAGGTTCTTCCTTTGGCTGGAAGGAGCAGCAGATTAAAACCCTCTCTGACTGCCCTCATCCTCTCTCTGGCGTCCACGCAAGCCGAGGTCACCCACAGGTCAAGAGAGAGTCTCCTCAGGGACTGGACCTGATGGACAGGCATGCCTCCACTTCCACATTTGTGATATCTCATCTACTCTTTCTTTTGCTCTCTCTCTGTCATTATTTTGTCTTTCTCTCTCTCATTTCTTCTCTCCCTCTCTCTCTCTCGTCCGTCTCATTATCTGTGAATGCACATGACAGGCCTGCAGCAGCACACATACTGTATGCGCTCACTCACATATCAAAAGATTTATGTGTAACGTATTAAAGATGGCAATTATTTAATTATGTGCCCTAGAACATGCCTGCACAGTGTCACTGAATAGCAGTGTCTCTCAAGGATGCTGAAGAGCATGAGGATATTGCAATTGCAGTCTGTGAGAGACAGTGCTATAAACATGTCAAATTAATGTTAATATAGAATGAAAATATGAAACCTTACAAGGTCTCTCGTTGTCTCACAACATTCAGTTGTGTTCTTTGGCATTCAAAAAGCTTTACTGGCATCACAAAACAACAGTTTTACAACATGCACACACACACACACACACACACACACACACACACACACACACACACACACACACACACACACACACACACACACACACACACACGCACACACACACATACACAAAAATAGACACACACACACACATACTATCTATTCCTCTCTTTTTTTGTCTATCTCTGTCTGTTTCTATCTGTCTCTCTCCCCTTCTCTCTCTCACATACACAGCCACTGCACACACACACACACACACACACACACACACACACACACACACACACACTCTTTGGCATGCCAGGCAAGATGTTGGCAAGGCCTGTGAGTCTGATAAGGCACAATGGTGAACACATTCAGCTAAATGAATTGCCACTGCTTTGCTTGTGCACAGTAATTTGGTTGCGAGGGCAAACACTGGGTGCTAAGCCTTCCGTACGGCTGCTGGGAGGTTTGATTGGCTCTTCTCTCTGGAGAAGAGGATACACACTCATCTGATTTTATGAAGGTGATCATTTGGGGTTTCACTTGTAACCTGCTGGTGAAGTACTAAGACATTTCCCCAAATCACCAGCAGCCCTGTCCAATTATTTAAAGAGAGCTCAAAGGGAAAGGAATGTTTCATGTGTGTGTGTGTGTGTGTGTGTGTGTGTGTGTGTGTGTGTGTGTGTGTGTGTGTGTGTGTGTGTGTGAGTGTGTGTATGTGTGAGTGTGTGTATGTGCTTATTGTGTTCAAGGTTCTTCTCTGAACATGCTCACCTACTTAGTATGTGGATGGACACTCATGCACTCACAAGCGAATACATGCCACACACACACACACACACACACACACTGACTTCTCTCTCTCTCTCTCTGTCTCAAACACACACAGATACACACTCACTGACTTCTCTCTCTCTTAAGCACTACACACACACACACACGCACACACACAGAGAGAGAGAGAGAGAGAGACACACACACACACACACACCCCCCCTCCCAGTGCTGTGGTGAGGCGCGGTGTCCTGCAGGAATACTAATCTGTGCTTGGGGAGGAGGCATCGTCTGGCCTGTCTGCCGCTGAGAGGATGATGAAGAGTACGGACTGGTGGGGGGATGATGATGCTGCCACCACTGCTGCTGCTGCACTGGCACGAGTTAGTGCAAGAGGGGGTAGGGAAGATAGATAAAAGATAAAAGCACACACACACACACACACACACACACACACACATACACACAGCACCCTCTTCATCCCAACACAAGTGCCTAAACCCCTGTTTTCCATCACAAACATCATGCCCACATGCCCTCTCCCTCCCCCACCCAGGCCCCTGCAGTGGAGAGTGCTGTCGTTTAACCCTTCTTAAGGATGAGAGGCGCTGCCGCTCTCCGCTCTCCGCTCGCCACGCGCCGCTCGCCGCGTCTGGAATCTCAAACGTGTCACAGCGCCTTCGTCACAGCTCATTCCTCCACCATTAGGGCCTGAAAATGACACGTTAGGAGCGGCAGAGCAGTCCGCTGTGCTGCATGTGTGCGATGTGTGCATGCTGAAGGAGGAGGAGGAGGAGGGCTGTGTGTGTGTGTGCATGCTGAAGCAGATGGAACAGCAGAGGAGAAAGAGGAGGAGGCAGAAGAAGAGGAGGAGGAGGAGGAGGAGGAGGAGGAGGAGGGCTGTGTGTGCGCGTCCCACTGTTGCCTTTGTCTTTCATCATCATCGCCGGAATTTCCCTTAGATGGGGACGGGCTGGGCACCGAGATGAAGCTGGAGAGGAGAGGAGAGATGACAGGAGTGGAGAGGAGGAGAGGGGAGGAGAGGAGAGAAGACAGGAGTGGAGAGGAGGAGAGGGGAGGAGAGGAGAGAAGACAGGAGTGGAGAGGAGGAGAGGGGAAGAGAGGAGAGAAGAGCTCTGCTTTGTTAAATGGTTGGCATACGCCCTCACAAAGTTACATCATTATAACCAAAATAAACACCCAACAAAAACACCACAACAAAACCCTCAGGCCCAAGGCCTACACCCTCCCATGAACAACTACAAACAGCAGAGCAGAGCAGAGGAGATCAGAGGAGAGGAGAGGAGATCAGAGGAGACCAGAGCAGAGGAGAGGAGAGTAGATCAGAGGAGACCAGAGCAGAGGAGAGGAGAGGAGATCAGAGAAGAGGAGAGCAGAGGAGAGGAGAGGAGATCAGAGAAGAGGAGAGCAGAGGAGAGGAGAGCAGAGAAGAGGAGAGCAGAGGAGAGGAGAGGAGATCAGAGAAGAGGAGAGCAGAGGAGAGGAGATCAGAGAAGAGGAGAGCAGAGGAGAGGAGAGGAGATCAGAGAAGAGGAGAGCAGAGGAGAGGAGAGGAGATCAGAGAAGAGCAGAGGAGAGGAGAGGAGATCAGAGAAGAGGAGAGCAGAGGGGAGGTAAGGAGAGCAGAGAAGAGGAGAGCAGAGGGGAGCAGAGCAGAGGAGAGGAGATCAGAGGAGAGCAGAGCAGAGGAGAGGAGATCAGAGGAGAGCAGAGCAGAGGAGAGGAGAGCAGATCAGAGAAGAGGAGAGGGGAGGAGAGGAGAGGAGAGGAGAGGGGAGGAGAGGAGAGGAGAGGAGAGGAGAGGAGAGGAGAGGAGAGGAGAGGAGAGGAGAGCAGAGGAGAGGAGAGGAGAGGAGAGCACGGTGTGGGCCGCTGTGTTGAGGGTTTGTGGTGCGAGGCTGAGAGACCGTAGCAGCTCCACTCCTGGAGTACCAGAACCACATGAATTATTCACAGCACTGAGACTTTCAGGAACAACCCTTTCAGTGGAGAAACTGGAGGGGAATCACAGTCCAAACATAGAACAGCACTCTTTAAAAAGCCATTACCATACACCATCTTTAGGATAGCTTATGAAAATTAAAAAGGGACGCTATAAATCCTATGGATATTTAAAAAAAGAAAAACAAGATCAAAGAAGACTTGACTTGCATCAACTGCTTTATCTATTTTATGTTTAGGAGTGTGCCAGCCGCAGCCAATCATTGTTGGCTATATCATAATGGGATTTTTACTTTGAAGGATTAAATGAATCACTATGGCTTTCAACACTCCTACCTTTTTCTTAGTCACTGCTTTGCATGGGATTTCATTAGTAGCCATGTTATCAGTAGTGCATGCTTCTCTCTGTTGTCACCTGCTCCTGCTTTGCTTCCAGCACAGAGATCCTCTCCTCAGCTGATGCATATTGCAGGTGATCTGACTCTGGAACATGGAACCGGAACACTCTCAGTGATGGTTTGATTCACACACCCTGCAGCATGTAGGGGTGGCAAGACAAAGGGAGTGGGAAAAGCCAACGTCTTATGGCGTGTGTGATATTTTTTAAATTCCCCTCCTCTCCTTTTTCCCCTCCTCTCCTCTCCTTTTTTCCCCTCCTCTCCTCTCCTTTTTCCTCTCCTCTCCTTTTTCCTCTCCTCTTGTCTCTGGTCGCCCGCGGCTGAAGGAGTGGTGCGCTCTTTGATGATGAAGTGAAAACTCCCACTCAGTCTCAGCTCGCACTGATCAGGGAACAGACAGCGGGGGTGGGGGGGGGTCCTCTGTGGCCTCAGCTCTTTTCAATCTGTCAAAACAGACAGCACATCTGAAAACATAACGCATGCTTATACAACACACACACACACACACACACACACACACACACACACACACACATACACAGATACATGGGCGCTCACACACTTGAAACATTCCAAACACAAAACACAAATGCCTCAGAATGCATTGTGCTCCTGTCAAAAATCTTTCTGATAACACAGAGGCAGGAATGTCTTTGTCTTTGCTTCAGTGTTGACTGTTCAGGTAAGTCAGGTGAATGAGAAGGCCTTGTTGTACTGCGGCCCCTCCACACCGTGGCATAGCTAAGCATGGCTGGAGGCTATTCCTGACTGCCGCAAGGCATGAGAGCTTTTGCCTGTTTCTGGGGAGAGAGGGAGGGGGGCAATTTCTCCCTGTCGCTAAAGCGAAATGCCTCGCTGCTTGGCTCGCTAAATCTTGATAATCCTTGTTAGTATAATCTTTGATTGGAGTGACACAACCTCCCTTAATCCTCCCCCTTCAGCAGCCAAACGGAGGCCCGTGACTTAAATGAGTTTGCTGTCAGAGGTTAGCGTAATCCTTCGCCCCGAATGTTGGTGAAGGTCAGGATGAAGGGCACTGGCCAGGACGCCAGAGATCCTGAGGTGCGTGCGTGAAGAACAGGTGGGGGACTGCTACTGCAGATGTGTTAAGCTTTAACACAACATCTGTATTCACACACACAGATAACCCACACATTGGACATTCCAGTAATAGGGATATTATATATTTTGGAAGGACTTCCAATTCAGCAAGGGTTTAAATGATAGATTCAGCTTTTCTTGTGTGCTGCTGAAATTGCAGTATGTTGCAAGGCTCTTCTAAATTCCTTTGAAACCATACATTCAGTCTACAGTGACCTACTTACAGTATGTGCAGAAGCTGTAATGGAGTTGGATTGCGATTTCTACAGTGGAAATGCCAGACCATGGTGTTTTCACTTGGAGCCGAAGCATACAGTATCCCTCAGTAATGTGGTACTGACCAAATACATCTCTGTCAAATTAAGTTTGAGTTAATTGAGTTTTGCACTTAAGTTAAAAGAACTTTCCAGAAACATGGCCATAAGCCACAAAACACACACACATACACGCACAAACACACACGAACACACTCACAAAAAAGATCTAAGCGGTAATGCCCTAGACGCATTTTCAGAATCAGCTTTATTGGCCAGGTTTGCTTAAACAAACAAGGAATTTGACTTTGGTTAATCTTTGCTCTCAAGTACAGCACTCACTTAACATATAAAGAATGTTAACATATAAAGAATAAACAGAAAGGTCAGTAAAATATTTAAAAAGAATACTGTAATAGAAATATATTAAAGTCAGTTTAGTCTGATTTCAGTGCCACCATGACTGACCCAAATGCTCACAGCAGACAGAGCCCCATCAGTGGAAGTGTTTGTGGTGTTCACTGCTGGCTGTTATGTAGCTTAGCTGCCACTGGAGAGAGAGGTTGGCACACTATGGCACTGTGCCGTCTGGAGCCTGGCGATGTCGTCGCTGGGCCTCTAAAAAGAAAGACCGGGGCCTGAAAAGAGACATGCCACTGATCGTTTGAAAGGCCAGGAACATTGAATGGTCCCTACGACTCTTCTATCATCTATTGTGAAAGAGGCAGGGGGAAAAGTCTGGCTGGCATGTTGCAATTACCTTGTTGTTGTGATGCTTGCTGTGAGGGGTTTTGGAAGAGACGTCAACAGAAAGGTTTCCAAAGTGTACTTCGTCTTCATCTCTCTCTCTCTCTCTCTCTCTCTCTCTCTCTCTCTCTCTCTCTCTCTCTCTCTCTCTCTCTCTCTCTTTTTCACCCTCTTTCCTCCCTTTTTTCCTTTGATATGTTGAAGTTCTGAGTTAGGGGAGTTAAACTCACCCTAATAGATGTTTTTCTCCTCTGATGGTTCACTAAAAAACTTTCCATGTTGGACTGGTGTAGATTAAGGCCCTGTCACTCACATTGAGTAGTAATCACTTAGCAATGTATAATCACGTGGTAAGGGAATGTCTTTTTCTGGATATCTATGGGGTTTTTGGCCTTTACTTGACAGTACAGTGAAGACTGACAGGAAATGAGTGTGTTTGTGTGTGAGAGAGAGAGAGAAAGAGAGAGAGTGAGATGGGGTTGGGCTCGAGAAATGACCTCTGGTCAAAATCAAACCTGGACCCCTGTGGGGACTACATTGGGACCCAAATGTAGTCGGGAAAGGCAGTGTGCACCACAGCTCCCCGTAGTCTCTTTTCACACTCCCCAGAACTGCGACTAAGTTTCATTCACCACAGACAGTATCAGACAGGATACTCTTTTAATCAAAGGGGTGTATGTGTGTGTGTGTCTGCAGTTGCTAGCTTAAAGGAGAAATGCGGCGAGTTTTCACATAGATCTCCGTTTCTTGAGGTCACAAGTACTGACAGTACGGGGAAAAAAATAGAACAATCGGTTTTACCTAGCTCAAGTTGCTACAGCCAGCAGCTAACATAGCCAGGCAGCTATAGCGCTACACTGGGGGCATATCCGTGAGCTCCCATGGATATGCTAGGCTGTAGCTGCCTGGCTGCATTAACTGCTGGCTGTAGCAGCTCGAGCTAGGTAACACTTTTTTTACACCCCTGATTGTTTTCAGGGTTTTTTTTGTACCGACAGTACTCGGTGACCTCGAGAAATGTGAAAACTATGTAAAAAACTCACCTGATTTCTTCTTTAATTGTCACGTATGTCTCACTAAATATAGGTTTCAAGTGTGCTGAGCTTCTGTTTGTGCATGTATGTGCGCAAATGTATATGTCTGGTCATTAATCTTGCGCTCCTCTGAGAATAGAGTTTTGTCTTGTTAATGAGCTCTGTATGTCAATGCATGCTCACTACTTCTTTTAATTGCTTCAGTGTGGCTCCATTGTTGTGATCCAGTGTAATTATAGCTCGCCGTGTTGTGATTGAGCCAGGCTGCCTTCCCATTCCCGTGCCCGTGCCTGTCTCAAATTAAAATAAGAGGGAGTGCTCGAGCGGTGCCAACCTCACTATTAAAGTTTTAATTGCTCAATGGGAGGCCCATCCTAAGTTAATGCCTCACCACTTGTCCAAATGAAGGGGGGAATCGATAGGAGAAGGGGATGTGGGACTTAGCATCCACGTTTAGCATGTCTCTCTCTTTGCTTCAGTCTAAAGAACTTGAAGCACTTCTTGATACGGACTTTTGGCTGCTCTATTGCACTGACACGAATCAATTGAATTCAATTCAGTTCAATTCAAAAAAGCTTTATTGGCATGACCATTCACAAAGAAAGAGTTGTCAAAGCATAAAGCATACTCTTATACAGTGTCATTTCTACCTGTTAACGAGACATGCTATGCACTCAAGGTGGTCTAATCAGCCCAGTGATTACACGCCAGTGCTCTCAGTAGTACACCTTTTAACTGTAATGCAGCCTGTGCCATGCTGGGCCATCCTTAGCCGGTGGGCAATGGCTTTTGTTGCGTTCTGAAGACTGGCGAGCTGAGCAGCGGGTGCGTTGGGGAAAAGCTCTCGTTGTGATTGCGGCCCTTGAGTCATTGAGAACGGACAGTGCTCAAGTACTTCAGCATCAGGCCCGTGGAGCAGGCTGCGCCCAGCATGGCGTCCATCACTCTAATGGGGCCCATGTTGTATGGCACTGAATACTCACAAGAGCTGTTGCTTCTCAGAGAAGTGGGCTTGGCTTGGCTGCTAGTTTTCAACTGTTTTCTCTCACTCTCTCATTTTTTTTCTCTCAGTCATTCTTGCTTGTTTCTTTTTCTCCCCTTCTCTCCCTCTCTCTATCTCTATCTCTTTCTATCTTACTCTCTACACTTCTCATCTCTCTGCCTCCCTCTTTCTCTCTCTCTTTCTCTCTCTTTCTTTCTCTCTCTCACTCCCTCTCTCCCTCTCTTCCTCTCTCTCTCCCCCCTCTCTCTCTCCCTCCCTCTTTCTCTGTCTCTCCCTCCATCTCTGTGGAGTTGTCTGTGCAGTGACAGACTCCCCCTGCTGAGTTTGGGAAGCCGTGACCCAGCAGCAGGGCAGTGTGGAAGCCTGACCGCGTCCACTGTGCCTCTGCGGAGAGCGACGGGGGCCGATGGGCTGCCAGAGAGCCTGAGGCCCGTCCAGATAGAGACGTCAGCCCGAGGTGGCATGTTTGGAGCAGCGTAGCCCAGGAGGCAGGGAGGGAACGAGAGAGAGAGAGGGAGGAGGGAACGAGAGAGAGAGAGAGGGAGGAGGGGGAGAGAGAGATGATAGCTGGTGGGATAACAGGGATGGATGGATGGACGGAGGGAGGAGGGAGAGAGAGGGGGGACAGAGAGGAAGAGAGGGAGGGAAAGAGAGAGAGAGAAAGATATGACGGCTGATGGGATAACAGGGAGGGATGGGCGGAGAGAGAGAGAGAGAGAAATGACGTGATGGTGGCAAACCGGAAATGGATGGAGAGAGGGAGAGAAAGAGAGAGGGACGGATGGAGGGAGGGAGAGATAGGGAGAGGGGGAGAGAGGGATGGATGAAGGGAGAAAAAGGGGTGGAGGGAGAGGAGCAGACCCGATGCTGTGAGGCGATGTGTCAGATGCCTGGTCTAACAGGCCCCGCCGATCTGATGGCCGTCAGACACGCTGTGTGCACTGGAGTTTCACAGCCGTTGCGGAAGGTGATGTCAGCTGGTGTTGTGTGTGTGTAAGTGCGTTTGTGTGTGTGTGTGTGTGTGTGTATGTGTGTGTGTGAGTTTGAGTGTGTTTGTGTCTCTGTCCTGTGTATTGGGGGGAGGTGGTGGCTGCACATGACATAATGGGATGGGCCTGAACATATTCACAGTATGTGTGTGTGTGTGTACAGTGTGTGTGTGTGTGTGTGTGTGTGTGTGTGGACATATGTGTCTGTCTGTGTGTTTGTGTATGTGTGGGCGTGAGGGAGTGTGCACAGTATTGAATTGGTGTCAGATGTACTGCACTTACTCCACTCTGTCTGTGCTGAGCAGATGTGGACACAGACACTCCCTCACACCTCTTCACAGTGTGTGTGTGTGTGTGTGTGTGTGTGTGTGTGTACATGTGTGTGTGTGTGTGTGTGTGTGTGTGTGTGTGTGTGTGTGTGTGTGTGTGTGTCTGTCTGTCTGTGTGTGTCTGTGCATTCATTTGTACCCCGTCCTCTGCCAGTGTTTGTCCCCTGTGTACTGTATCCAATATCTCCAGCAGAAGCTGGTATCATCGCTCACATCCAACCCCCCCACACCATCCCTCCCACCCCCCTGCCATGTCTTCCTCAACAGCACGCCTGGCACCATGATGTCATTCCATTCAGGGATCTTATCATGCCCGCGCTCTGGAACTTAAGATGCCCCTTGGTGCCATGGGCCTCACCCACGGGGGTGGAGGAGAAAGACATCCTGTGATCTAAAAGCTCTTCTCTCTTCCTCTCTCTCTCCCTCCCTCCCTCCCTCTCTCTTTCTATCCCCTCTGTCGCCTGTCACTGTATATCCCACCCTAGGCGGTCTATTAGTCTACCAGTCAAACAGTGAAGCTCCAACTCTGTAGACCTGTCGACTCCCTGTGACAACATGATCCTTGGCATTTTGTCCTGAGAATCTCTTCTTCTTATGCAATGATGTGCTCTCTGTGCCCCACCCCCCACCCCACCCCACCCCCCACATCACCCCCCACATCACCCCACCCCCCACATCACCCCACCCCCCACCTCACCCCGCTCCCTTGGCTTCTATCAGCAGGCTGTATCTGTGTTATCTGTTCTGTGCCGAGGCCCAGATCTGTTCCCACATAGCCTCTCTCACGAACTGGGTCTTTGTTCACTGCACGTCTGTTGTGGTCTCTCTGTGTGGCTATGTGCAGGAGAGAGAGAGAGAGAGAGAGAGAGAGAGAGAGAGGGGAGGGAGAGAGAGAGAGAGAGAGAGGGGAGGGAGAGAGAGAGAGAGAGAGAGGTCTTGAGAAATTTGTGTGTTATGTTGCGGACTCGCTGTTTTGACTGTGAAAGACGGCGTCTTGTCACGTTGGCTTACTTTAGAACGTCGCCCCTACCGCTGCCACCACCCACACTCTCATCCCTTATTCCCTACCTTTATTTTTGCCCAGCTATTCCACCCACAAAACAACAGCGGTAAACAAAAACCACACAAGCAACATACCACGACAACCCCCACCTCAGTCACAAACACAAACACGTCGCCTTAACCCGCACGCGCCACGACCACCCCGCCGACAGAAGACTGTTGAGCTCAGCATGCTGACGTTTCTCTCTGAGCGGCTTTGTGAGGCAGCCTTTACAGACCATGTATTTTTTATGCGCTGGTGAGCAGCACGTCTCTCTCTTTCTCCCTCTCTCTCTGACTAACAGGTTTGATTTTATCAGATGCCCTCTCTCTCTCTCTTTCTCTCTTTCTCTCTGACGAACAGGTTTGGCTTTATCAGACGCACTGCTCCTCTCTCCCTCGGCAGTATTGTGCCTGCTGGAAGCTTTAATTAGTGCTCAATTACGTTAACATCTGTCTCCTCTTAAGAAAAAAAGCTCACGGTTGCGTGTCTCTCTCCACAAGAGTCTCCTGTCCTTCTTTTGTGCGTCAGATGAATGCGTATCAGTCAACGGCCCAGCAAACAGCTCTGTTTTTGTTTTGTTTTTTGTTGTTTTTTGTTTTGTTTTGTTTTGTTTTGTGTGTGCCAGCCTGGAGCACAAACAAAAGAAAGCCACATGTGCCCTCACCCCGCCCATAAACCAACAGCATGTTTGATACGGACTAATTAGAGATCAGGCGTCAGCGCTCATTTACGTGGAAACGATGGGATAGATGAGGCATGAGGAAGAAAAGAGGAGTAAGAAAGGAGAGAAGAGAGAGGAGAGGAGAAGAGGAGAGGAGAGGAGAAGAGGAGGGGGGAGGAGAAGAGGAGAGGGAGGGGAAGAGGAGGGGGAGGGGTCTGTCTTTGACCACTGGCTGTGGGGAGTAAGTGCCACTATCATCATCAGGCGCAGACGGGTGATGGCTGGTGATAAATCAATTAAAGGAATCGGCCCACCCCAAAGTGCAGCCATCCATTACATGCAGCTATAAAGACCTGCATTATCTGCTGCGTAGACATCTTCACTAATTAGGATGTGCTCTCTGTGTGTGTGTGTGTGTGTGTGTGTGTGTGTGTGTGTGTGTGTGTGTGTGTGTGTGTGTGTGTGAGTGAGTGAGTGAGAGAGAGAGTGTGTGTGTCTGTGTGTGATTGTGTGTGTGTGTGTGTGTGTGTGTGTGTGTACAGTATGTCTAGGTGTGATTGTGTGAATGAGTGAACGGACCCTCATGTGCACATCAGGGTGTGCAGCTGTGTGCATAGCTGCCTATTATGTTTAAGCTTCCCCCTCCCCTGAAAGGATCATAAACATCAGGCTCTTCAATAATTGTATCCCTTTTAAAAGCATCATCTCTGTAGCTGTCTGTAGGAGTAAATGTTTTCTTTATATTTTGCTTTTCATTATTGGTTTACTTTGATTTGTGTTTATTGGTTATTATGGGACATGGGTGTGGCGCTGGGCGTGTGTGGTGCACAATTGGAAGTCTTAATTAGTCCTACCTGACACCTGCGCTTCAGTTCAGTTTGTTGTGTTGAGCACGGGGGAAGGCTATTCTTTTGTGTACCGCACTTCGCACTTCGCACGGTATTGAAAAGCCTTATATCTCAACGTTTTGCTCTGCCTTGCATTCGAAAGACTATTGGAGTCTAAAAGGACTATTGGAGTCTTGATTGATATGGAGAGCAATAAACCAGAAGAAACGGGAGCAAGTGTGTGTGGACATTGAGTTATTTAGTGCGTGTAAGACAATTTGATTTCCCCCTGCTTAGCCCACCGCGGCTTCTGAACAAGTTAGTTAGTTGGATCTGGTAGCCGCAATACTGTCCATGTATCAAAGGGGGAAAGACTCTTTTCTTCTCCACTCTGTCTCTGCAGTATGGTGTGTGTGTGTGTTATGACAACATGCTGTGTGTCACAGGGAGCCGGTCGTCACCTCGGTGTCTGTTGTCCTCCCTGTAATTAGCGCTGCACTCAGGTGGGCCCAATTAGAGAGCACCAGTGACGCCATCCTGAGCTGTGTGTGCAATCACTCATGACATCAGACTCAGGTGACACTAAGGGAAGCCCAGTGTGAGCTGTGTGTGTGTGTGTGTGTGTGTGTATGGTAGACGTGCTTGTGGCATGCATGACTAATGTAGGTAGACATGCATTGTCTTTTTATTTGGGTATTTTTGCCTTCATTCAGATAGACAGTGAAGGAAGCAAGTGGGAGAGAGAGGTGGGGTGGGAGTGGGAAATGACCGGAGGTCGGATTCAAACCCGGGTCCCCCTGGGCATTTGGACCTGAATGTGGCACAGAGCTGCTGTAACCCCCCCCCCCCCCCCCCCCCCCCCCAGGTAGACATACATTTGTGTCATTTTTCCTCTGCTCCGTCAATGCCACAGGGAGTAATTATGTTATAAGGAGAGAGGGGGATTGAAATGGAGTGGTGTACAATGTCTCAAACTGTGGGCTTCATCAACTTCACTAATGCTGTTTTTCAGAGACAATGAGATGAGATGAGTTTTTCCAAATAGGAAGCTGCAGGTGTTAAATGTATTCTATCTGGGTGGTGTTAAATGTACTCTGTCTGGGTGGTGTTAAATGTAGTCTGTCTGGGTGGGCAACTGGGCTTCCTTGCCCCAGCACGTTGTTGTTTACCTTGGCCTCAGTTACATAAAGAACCTCCGGCTGGGTACAAGGCAGCGGATGAAATTGTCTCCTTTTGCATTTGAATACGGTGGGGAGAAAAATGCTGCCACTTACCAGGCACCGCAAGGCCATGGCCATGAATGAGCATTATGAAGAGGAATATTGCCATTTTTTTTTGCAACTTCATTCTCTTCTCTTTCATGTTTTCAGTGATAACCATGCGTAATGTGCACTTTATTTGAAGCATAACCGTACCTTTTATTAACAAAAAAAGCTGTCTAACTATTTTAAAAGACTGAAAGAAATATATCTACATTTTTAGAACAACTTCAGTGTATTCTCTTTCATGTTGTCAGAGATAACCATGCATAACTTGTTCCTTATTTGAAGCATAACCATTCCTTTTAATAAAAAAAAACTGGACAAAGATACCTCACAGCATTTAATACACAATTAAAAACTCCAAACATCTGTGTAGGTTTGTTATGACCCTCTCTGTGGTACTCTGTGGGACAAAGTTGTCCACTGTAACTGCCCCCACCCCACTCCTCGGTCCCTTCTGCCCACTGTAACTGCCCCCAGCCCACTCCTCGGTCCCTCCTGCCCACTGTAACTGCCCCCACCCTAGTCCTCGGCCCCTCTTGCCCACTGTAACTGCCCCTAGCCCACTCCTCGGCCCCTCTTGCCCACTGTAACTGCCCCCACCCCACTCCTCGGCCCCTCTTGCCCACTGTAACTGCCCCTAGCCCTCTCCTCGGCCCCTCCTGCTCCCGGGTCTGGGCTTCAGACAGGAGAGGGTGGGACGGTGTTGGTTCTGGCTGGTATAGATCGGGGGATGAAGAGGGAGGTCCAGAGGTGAGGAGATGTATAGGCCCTGTCCAGCCGGCCAGCCTCTGCTGTCACGGCCACTTGTTTTATGCCAGAGCAGAGGGAGCAAGGAGAGATGGGTAATTGGATTCAGCGACCCCCCCCCCCCCCCCCCCCCAATACAAGTGATGTCTCACTTATAGGCTGTTAGTGTTCTATATTGCAAGTATGTTTCTGTGTGTGTGATGGTGTCAAAGTTTGTGTGTGCGTGTGAAGTAGGGTGTGTCTGTGTATGTGTGTCTGTGTGTGTGTGTCTGTGTGTGTGTGTGTGTGTATGTGTGTCTGTGTGTGTGGTGCCTTGCTTGCGTCTCATTACAGTAATTTCCTTGCCATATGTGTCTCATACCTTCCCACTCACGGCTGTAGAGGCTCTGATGTAATCTCACAACATATTCACTGCAAATCTGATGCCTGTGTTCCTTTGATCATTCCAAGCCATCCTAAGACAAAGAGGTGTGGAGAGGGAAGAAGTGTGATTTTTTTAGTATTATGTTCAAAGAAATAGTATGTTGAAAAATAATCTGTGGTGAGTGTGTGTGCGTGTGCGCGCGTGTGTGTGTGTGTGTGTATGTGTCTGTATCTGTGTGTGTGTGTGTGTGTGTGTGTGTGTGTGTGTGTGTCTGTATCTGTGTGTGTGTGTGTGTGTGTGTGTGTGTGTGTGTGTGTGTGTCTGTGTGTCTGTGTCTGTGTGTGTGTCTGTGTCTGTGTGTGTGTGTGTGTGTGTGTGTGTGTGTGTGTGTGTGTGTGTGTGTGTGTGTGTGTGTGGATACCTGTGTGTATATCGATATAAAAAGGTGGTTGTGTAGTGTTGGGTGCAGGACGCAGACAAAGAGGCTGCTGCTGAACATCTGGATGGCGATGATATCCTCTGGCTTGCACACGTTACGTGGCGAGGGGGAATTAATCAAACCCAGGTTGGAGCGGCAGGACTACGAGGAGGGAGTCCTAGTAGCTCCCCAGTGCATTAGCAGTCTCCCCACGCACACACACTCCTGCGGAAGAGGGCCTCAACGACAGGCGAGACGAAAGATGTGTGTGTGTTAGTGTGTGTGTGTGTGTGTGTGTGTGTGTGTGTGTGTGTGTGTGTGTGTGTGTGTGGAGGTAGATCAATGTCTGATGTTAGCACAGAGACTGCGGTCAATATCGACACCAAGGTTTTAGTGAGAAGGCGATGTTGCGGGCGGTCACCTAAGCCATTGTGCCTCCTTGGGTGATACCAGGCACTTCATTTGGGTGGCTGGACGTTGGAAGGGTTTGCAGTTGGCCTGTCTGGGAGTAAACCAGGGTTTGTGTTCTATACGGTGCTATTTGTCTATTATGAGGCTCGGCTGAACAGGGAACAGCATGTTGCTTAGTGGGCTGGTCTGTGAGTTTTAATAACAGTCGGTCCACTCTGAGTTATTCCCATACGGACGCTTGACCACCACAGGGATGGATGTGTAGAGACAGAAGAGGCCGGAGCAAGTGCCCCTTCCTTTCTTTTTCTTTCTCTTTCTCTCTTTCAATTCAATTTTCAATTCAATTTCAATTCAATGAGCTTTATTGGCATGACTGTAAGTGTTACAATGTTGCCAAAGCAGTAATTACATCAAAAAATTAGCAATTAATAATAATAATAATAATAATAATAACAATTGACATGGACTATGGAGAATAATAAAAATAATAGAACATTAGAGCACACACACACACACACACACACACACACACACACACACACACACTCTCTCCTTTTCCTTCCCTCTTTCTCTGCTTCATTCTTTCTCTGTTTCTCTCTCATTCCTTTCTGCACTTCTTCATCTCTTTCTTCTCTCTTCTCTCCATCCTGTGTCTCTCCCTCACTCTCCCTCTCTAGTATCTGATGGAGGACACAGAGGAGGGGGCAGGCTGCCCCATCAGTCATCCCCAGCGCTGACTGGCTCCACGCTCCACGCTCCGCGCTCGATATGAATCATGAAAGGCCGTGTGATGTACGGTGTGCTGTTGAGATCAAAAGTCCTGTGTCACGCCTTGCCCACCCTCCACCCCCTTCCTCCCTGTCCCACATTTGCATGACAAAAACAGACCTGCTATCTGACTCTGCTCACTAGTCCTGTGTGTGTGTGTGTGTGTGTGTGTGTGTGTGTGTGTGTGTGTGTTATGCACGAGCACTCATTATCGAGAGGGATTGCACAGCCAGTCATAGCATATCAGCGGCATCTGCGTGGCCATATCCAGCCAGCACACCTTCGGATGTAAATATCTTATCATATATATTGCATTGATTTTTGTCCCTGTGTGCGGCCATTACAGATGACTTAGTACATTATGTAAAGAGATGAAGTGTGACGTCTCATTGATTAACTGTGCGTTCCACAATCAGGTCAGATACATCACCCACTCCCTCTCCACCACTAGAGCTAGCCAGCCCTGGCCTTGAGTATGGACACCTCTAATAATGAATAGTAATATAACTCAATTAAGACACATTGGCATTCATTACACCCCTCCTTTGACAAGCTCATCTGCAAAAAGCTTCTAAAAATGATTTACTGGCAGATCTCCTCGTAGAGCGACAGTAGAGAAAAGCTTGACTCTCTTTGATTTTGTTGAAAGGGCCGCTACATGAAAGTTGATGAGCGCATATTTGGCTCATACCTAGTGGAGTCAATTCAATTTTGCAATTTTATTGAAGAATGTAGCTCCTTCCTCCATTATTTCTGACAATTTTCATCACTCTTAAGCCGCCATTTAAGCATGAGTCAATATTTATCAGGCAGCGCATATCTATCAAATAAAGCCATGGCAGTTATTTGTCTGGACAACACATGCTGATGCAAGACCCATTGCCATTATTTGTTAGCTAATATTTGCAGAATTACGCTATAGTGTAGTCCACCCCATGCTCTTTCACAGAGCACCTAGTCTTTGTGTGTAGCAAACAGGCCCGTGTGTTTAGGCGCGGTACCCGTGCGCAGGTACCAGCCCCGCGGCAGTGGAATTGAATTAAACACGGCCTGTTCCCCCACTCAAGACACGCGCAGGTTTTAATGATCACAGACGTGGGAAGCGCTCCAAATGGTGCGGGGAGCCTAATTGAGAAAAATGAAATGGAATGGAAGGACAATTCACTCATTTATGGGAAGGAGGGAGGGAAGGAAGGAGTGATAGAGAGGAGAAAGTGGGACGAGGTGACGGAGGTGGAAGTGGGGGAGTGGGTGCTCTTCTTTAATACCCCACCAGACACACACACACACACACACACACACACACACACACACACACACACACATACACACACACATACTCACACACACACACAGGCAGGCAGGCAGGCAGGCACACCTCCCCCTTATCCACTTGCCGGAGTGAAGGAGTGGAAATTGCGTTGGTTGGCAACCTGAGCATGAATCAACATGACAGATCCCCTGTCCGCGTTTAATTGTGTTTCGCTCAGCAGAAAGTCATCAGTGGGGGAGCGAGACGGGAGGATGTCTGGAGGGTCGTGCCGAGTGCAGGTATGATAACCACGCCAGGGGAACCGGCAAACGTCGCCAACGAGAGAAACGAAAACACACAAGGGCACTTTTTTAGGAGTGCGAAGCAAAACTGTTACAAAAAAAGATCTCCAAAAGCATTCTTCACAGTCATGATGATAACTCTGGTTTGGTGATTTCAAGTCGCTGCCTGCAGCTGATACACCATTGATCATAGCCCATAGTGTCCCTGCAGCTGATACACCATTGATCATAGCCCATAGTGTCCCTGCAGCTGATACACCATTGATCATAGCCCATAGTGTCCCTGCTGATGGAGGCATCTAAGCTGTCAGAACAGACGGTGAGTTCCTCCCACTCGACTGCACACTGACACGGACTTCAGTAGCAGCTGATGGGGACTCATCATCTCTGGGTATTGTTGTAAACACACTCTTCTCGTTTAAGTACACAAACCTCAGCAGAATGCTAGCCATCACTCTCCTCCTGCTGCTAGCCTCACTTTCTCTCTCTCACACACACACACACACACACACAAACTTACGCTTACACACACACACACACACACACACACACACACACACACACACACATACACAGACACAGTCACACAGGTCATGATTTGTCATTGTGCGTGAGATTCATCCCTGGTTAACTTATTCATGAGCTAAATGTGTTTCCCGTATAATGGATTAGCAGTGGCGTGTGTTTAGTGAGGTTGTGGGGTGAGAGAGCAGGCGCAGCACAGCTCTGGTGGGGTGAGAGAGCAGGCTCACTGCTCTGACTTGACTTCCTCTCACAGCTCCACACTTCCTCTCACAGCTCCACACTTCCTCTCCACAGCTCCACACTTCCTCTGACAGCTCCACACTTCCTCTCCACAGCTCCACACTTCCTCTCACAGCTCCACACTTCCTCTCACAGCTCCACCGCCGCCCCTCCTGCAGTCCCAGTCCAACACACTGGACCCTGCAGCAAGGCCACGCAAGCCAATTAACTAAGCCAATGAAGTCAAAACTGTCACTGGTTCTCCGCTGGTCTTCCTGGCTGCGGCCCAATGTGTCCACTTCACCGTGATCCTTTGTGGCTCGTTCATCTTGCATTAAATATAGATCATTTTCCTCAGCTTGCATGTCACAATTTTCAAATAGCCGTGCTAATCGTGTGAGCATCAATCGAATCCCAAGGAGATGTGTCTCTCCTCCTTCCCTTGCTCATCCATGCTGGGTGTATTTCCATGGCTTTTTAAAGACTCGTCTCGTGTGTCTGCTGAGCACGAGAGTTTAGATGGAAAGCTTGTTATTCCTGTCTTTTTCTGACTGGATCCATGACTGGGAGTTTTGCCAACTCTCCATCAGAGGCTCAGTGAAAACATCTCTAAGGCTCTGTTCTTGTAGTTGTGCATGTAACTACATCATCAGACCAGCTATGCAAAAGGTCACAGAGTCCACAGTTGTGTTGCATCTGATGCTTATCACGGCATTAGTGGAATTCCTAGTCAAATTGAACTGTACCGGACCCTCCTGCTCCAGAGCTGCTGTCTTAGCTGCGTGCTCCTTGTCAAGACCACCTACACACCTGCAGGCTCTCTCGCTCTTGGAGACGGGCCAATTCAGTTGCCGTGGCAGCGCTGTTTTCCGGCTGTTTGCGCCTGACCACTGGGGCTGTCTCTCTTACTGACTGACTGGCTTCTGGGATTCCGGCATGATGTTTTTTAAATAACTGCAAACCACCCTGCAAACACAGAACAGCAGATCAGCAGTTTTAAATACCATTGGCCTTATTCAAATGCATGAGACTACAATTTCTACACGAGTTCATTCACTAAGTGTTAATACTGTAGATGTATTGCTAAATAAGCTACTACCACAGGTGCAGACATGTTCTGTCTTTAATTACATCTCTCTTTGTGAATCTCCATGACGTTCCTCTTAATGCTTGACAACATATTGCATATCATTTTTGGGTAACGCTTTAGAATAACATGTGCTTATTAGGCGTTAACAGTGCATAATAAGCAGTTAACAATTCATAACTAACAGCTAGCTAACTGTTCATAACATTAAGTAACTGTTAACATGCAGCTTGTAAGTGTTTATAAGCAGCCTTTTAAGTTACTTACAAGCATATTTGTTAACAGTTGACGTGCAGCCTGTAACTGTTAACAAGCAGCATGTTAATGCTAGTTAATGGTGTATAAGATAAAAGGGTGGATAACTAATACGCTTATAAGACCTTTCTTAACCTTTTGTAGTAAATTTTGCAGCCCCCCAATCTAAAGCGAGGTCCACGTAGCCTATAGTTCCACAAGCCCAACCTTCTATCTCTATATATTTACTGTATCTATCTATCTAACTCGGTTAAAGGAGAATTCCGGTGTGATATTGACCTAAAGTGTATCGAAACATGATACCGAGTGTGAACGTATGTCTCATAGCCCATCTCGGCTTGTCCCCTGCACTCCAAAATCTGGCGCTAGTTAGCCGATGCTACCAACATCTTTTTCAATAGTGGTGCTTCGGCATCGGGCTAGCCATGCAAATAAATCACTGTTTTACACCCATTTACGAGGCCCAATGTATCTCCACACTTCATTGGTAGACTTCCGAGGGCCCTGACATTTAAAACGAGACATTGAGAACTTTGAAAAAGCACTGGTAGTTTACTTACAAGACGATTTATACAGACAGTATCTTCACGAAGTTTAGCGTTTGCAGCCATCTTGAATTTAGTCACGATAAGTCGAGCAACGAGTAAGAATGAACAGCTATGATAAGGGATCAGATTCCAAAAATAATTCAGTGGAAATGCATGGATTCCAGTTGCTGCTACTGGAAGAAACTGGAATCCATGCATTTCCACTGAATTATTTTTGGAATCTGATCCCTTATCATACCTGTTCATTCTTACTCGTTGCTCGACTTATCGTGACTAAATTCAAGATGGCTGCAAACGTTTAACTTCGTGAAGATACTGTCTGTATAAATCGTCTTGTAAGTAAACTACCAGTGCTTTTTCAAAGTTCTCAATGTCTCGTTTTAAATGTCAGGGCTCTAGGAAGTCTACCAATGAAGTGTGGAGATACATTGAGCCTCGTAAATGGGTGTAAAACAGTGATTTATTTGCATGGCTAGCCCGATGCCGAAGCACCACTACTGAAAAAGTTGTTGGTAGCATCGGCTAACTAGCGCCAGATTTTGGAGTGCAGGGGACAAGTCGAGATGGGCTATGAGACATACGTTCACACTCCGTATCATGTTTCAATACACTTTAGGTCAATATCACACCGGAATTCTCCTTTAACCGAGTTAGATAGATAGATACAGTAAATATATAGAGATAGAAGGTTGGGCTTGTGGAACTATAGGCTACGTGGACCTCGCTTTAGATTGGGGGGCTGCAAAATTTACTACAAAAGGTTAAGAAAGGTCTTATAAGCGTATTAGTTATCCACCCTTTTATCTTATACACCATTAACTAGCATTAACATGCTGCTTGTTAACAGTTACAGGCTGCACGTCAACTGTTAACAAATATGCTTGTAAGTAACTTAAAAGGCTGCTTATAAACACTTACAAGCTGCATGTTAACAGTTACTTAATGTTATGAACAGTTAGCTAGCTGTTAGTTATGAATTGTTAACTGCTTATTATGCACTGTTAACGCCTAATAAGCACATGTTATTCTAAAGCGTTACCCATTTTTGGAATCTGGCTTTTACTGGTTTTCGTGCAGTTCTCAGTCCATAGCTACAATCGTTAGGGCAGTTTCTCTTCTGCTTGGATAGTAGCACATTTTGTATGAATATGCGTATCTTCAATTCAGATTCAAATTCCACATTCAAACATGGCGTGACAAACATTCATTTTTCTTCCTCGTTGGTATGTAATTATAGAGGTAGTTGGTATCTCTCTCTCTCTCTCTCGCTGTCTCTCCATGCTCCTCAGGTGTGTCGTTTTCTCCTGTTTGTCCAGATGTGCCACATTAATTTCACAGCTGCCTCCTAGTCCGTGTTCACTGTCACAGTCTGCGCACCATCAGTCTCCATCCTGTTACCAGTTCCCTTTGTGCAAGAAAGTGTGCTCCTGTTCCCACCTGTGCCTGACGTGTGTTTCCCACTTCTTGTCTCTTCGTGTGTGTATGTGTGTGTGTGTGTGTGTGTGTGTGTGTGTGTGTGTGTGTGTGTGTTTGCATATGCCTTTGTGTGTGTGTGTGTGTGTGTGTGTGTGTGTGTGTGTCTTTGCATATGCCTTTGTGTGTGTGTGTGTGTGTGTGTGTGTGTGTGTGTGTGTGTGTGTTGACTGTGGGAATGCGATTCTTTAGTGACAGCCCCTGGAAAGGTCCAGCTGTTCCTGCCCAGCCATGGCTGAGACGCTGTCAGGTCCATATCCGTCTGAAGTGCTCCCCAGCATTCTCACACATGCTTCTACCGTGTCCTTCTCCTCCTCCTCCTCTCCCTCCCCATCTTCCTCTCCTTCACCACCCTCCTCTCCCTCCTCTTCTCTCCTCCTCCTCCTCCTCTCCCTCCTCCTCCTCTCCTTCACCACCCTCCTCTCCCTCCTCCTCCCTCTTCCTCCTCTCCCTCCTCCTCCTCTCCTTCACCATTCTCCTCTCCCTCCTCCTCCTCCTCCTCCTCTCCTTCACCATTCTCCTCTCCCTCCTCCTCCTCCTCCTCCTCCTCCTCCTCTCCTTCACCATTCTCCTCTTCCTCCTCCTCCCTCCTCCTCCTCCTCCTCCTCCTCCTCCTCCTCCTCCTCCTCCTATAGCACTCAGTGGGTGGGAATGGCCCATGGTGCCGTGCTGGTGTGAGACTTACTCACTGCTCTCTGTGCAGTATTTCATATGCCATCAAACACAAGTGCTTTTCTTGCATACGGTCAAGGGTAAGAGAGTGACCTTTATGGTCAGTGGGCGTCTGTTGGAGCTCTGGTCGCACAGATGCTGGAGAGTTATGGGTCTCCTCCGCCATCCGGTGTCTCTTCCTGGTGCTGATGTTGATTGATGTTGATTGGTTCGGTGATTGAACTTGTCATGGGTAGTGCTGATTTAGACGGTATGTGGATCTGATTTGATTTGTCTTTGTGTTTCGGTAATGTCATGACAGCGGCTAAGACCATGTTGTGTAAAGTCAGGGGAACAAAACTCCAGTCCATAATTCATGTCAAGAACTTACAAGTTTATGTTTCTAAAGACTCGCAAAAAACTCACAAGTGCATGTGCAAGATTCATTATTAATCAGCGTATTTGCAGTGCACTGTGCAGTGATGTATTTTCAAGGGGTTCTGAGGGATGTTTGCGCATCCCCTTGTTAACCTGTGCTTTGAATATTTATGCGGTGTGGTAATGTGATTTGTGATCGGGAGATCAGTCGCACTCCCCTCGCTCCTCTCCCCTGCCAGCGCGGGCTCTTTATTTATGTCTGATTCGGTTTGTCTGAAGGTCGCCTCTTTGTGTTGCACCCCTCAAGGTAATGAAGGATGGGAACCAATCTGCTTCAGCCCAGCGAGCGAGCGGCTCTTCACGTGCCAGTGCTAACAACATTAGCGTTGGCGCTAGTGTCCATGTTAAATGCTGGATGGAGCGAGGGCTTTTGGATGAGGGAGAGTTTGTGCTGGAGTATGTGTTGGCATATCTACTACTCAAGTGTCTCTCAGTTACAATATCAATTGCTTAATTGTCCACAGTGGCCATTTTGAATTTGCTGTTGCTGTTTGTTACAGTCTCGACAACCAACTAACCAACAACAACCAACTTCTCAGATCATGTTGCCTCAGTCGCCCGGTCATGCCGTTTCGCACTCTACAACATATGGAAAATCAGGACTTACTTGACTCAAGATGCTACCCAACTTCTGGTTCAGGCAATAGTCATCTCACGACTTGACTACTGCAACGCCCTCCTGACAGGTCTCCCAGCCTGCGCAGTGAAACCACTTCAGATGATCCAGAACGCGGCGGCGCGCCTGGTCTACAACCAACCCAAAAGGGCACGTTACCCCGCTGCTCATCCAGTTACACTGGCTACCTATGGCGGCCCGCATCAAATTCAAGGCTCTAACGCTTGCCTACAAAGTAGTCTCCGGTTCTGCTCCCACCTACTTGAATGCCCTCATACAGACATACGCTACCTCCAGACCGCTGCGCTCCTCAGACGAACGATGCTATGTGATGCTATTGTTGTGAGTACTGATCTAGCTCACCCCACCAAAAAGAGCATCTGCACTAGGGCTCTGCTTTCAATATCGCAATATATTGTATCGCCACTGCCACCAAATATCAATATTTTTTATTAAAGCATTAGGCTGTGCAACACTGTCTATACAGCTGACTATTGTGATATGTTTTAAATTGTTTATCTGCTGAATTATCAGTATAATCTGATCTACATATTCTACTGTCCAGGTGCTACACAGTTGTGTATCCAGCTCTATTGTCACATTTTCAGTAAAAAGTATCGCAATATATCACAACATGTACTGTATCGCAATATATCCTGATGTATTGTGTCGTGACCCATGTATCGTGATGTGTATTGTATTGTGAGGTCCTTGCCAATACAAAGCACTAATCTGCACTAGGACTGGCTAACTGGCTACCTAGCATTCTTACAATATATTGCATTTTTCTCCAAGACCACTGGGAGGACATTTTTACCCAGTTACCGATCCATGGTAGCCTGGAAATCCAGACCCAAATCCAAAAGATTATGAATGATGAATTAGCAATGAAAATGTCTCAACTAGAGGGGAGGGGGGGACACCAAGCTTGCATTTAAAAATATCACTGCACACAATTGGATAACACCACAACCAATGTTTACTCACTGATTCTGGACTTTGACGCAACTGGATAACACAACGACCAATGTTTACTGACTGATTCCGGACTTCAACGTTGCAGCGCTGTCGTCATCTGTTTAGCTTGCCTCTGGCCCGCCTATATCAGATACACCGATGTGATTGGTGCAGCTCGGCTCCATGGGCATAGGTAATGAGCATCATTACTCATCGCCAGAGTCACTCACTGAGCAAATTCAAATTGTGCTCTCACAAGAACTCTGGAATACATGGCAGGTCCAGTTGGAGTCAGTTTAAGTCTCTAGATCATTAGAGCCAAGTGGACTGGTATTAGATCACAGGATGTTCAAATCCTGCCCACCTCCCCTGTGTCCAGTCACTGGAGTTTGGCTGTCTCAGAAGATTGAAGGATCCCTTAGATAGGAGACAGCTCTGAAACGGTTTTAGCTCCTCGCAAGATTATGACCATCGAATGTGAGTTTAACATATTCCTGTCAGCTTGAAGGCATTTCAGATTATTGTTGCATCTGTACATAAATATCAACACAGAGAGCGAGGGATGGGGTGAGAGAGGGACAGAGAGAGAGAAAGAGAGATAGAGAGAGAGAGAGAGCAAAGCAATGTAAAACTAAAGTCGGCAGCTAGAATTGGTCCATGCTGGGGATGGAATGGCTTTGGAGTGTGTTAAATCTGCAGCTGCGGCTGGGCAAGGCCTGAGTCACCAGATAACAGAATTACTGCAAATTGAAGTTTGAGATTTTCTGCCTGGCTCTTCTCTCTCGCTCTCTCTCTCTCTCTCTCTCTTGCCACTCTGTGTCATGGCAGGCAGCTCTCTCCCAGGGATTTATGCCTGCCGGTGAAATTATTCTCTCAGGCAGTGCCGATCCTGCCATCCTCCAGAGAAGAAGGGTGGGGATAGGGGAAGAGAGAGAGAGAGAGAGAGCAGGAGTGCTGTGAGCAGAGAGAGATGGTGGTGGCTGAAGGAGTGTACTATGGGATGAGAATAAGAATGAAGACATATGATCACTCAAAAGACTTCAAATGTTCATGTATTTATTTGTAGTTGTGGACATCATGAAAACTATTCATCACACTCATCACATCAGTTTATACTGCAGACTGGGACACACGACACAAACATAGATGTGCTGGTGTGTGTCTATTTGTGTTTGTGTGTGTGTGTGTGTGTGTGTGTGCGTCGCTACCCATGACATGGTAACATGGTAAAGACTTTGGCCACCAGGCACACAAGGCCCCCAGCTGTGGCAGACATCAGACATGCCCACTGGCCTCCCACATACAGTATCTGGGTCTGCTACCAGCCGATGGCCACGGTCCAGCAGCCCTCTCCAGTGCCCACTCCCCTCCTGCTGCCTCTCCCAGCAGCCTCACCGGAGACAACCTGATGACCTCAGGAGCATGTCACGGCTCTGTTCAACTCTCAATCTGTTTGGGGAAAGTAACTGACGTTTGAAATGTGTTTGAGGGTTTGGTCTTTGGTGTGTTCAGACTGTGCTATGTTGACCGGTATCTGTTGGCCATGATTCTTTTTTTCTGTCCTACAACTGTGTGAGGTCATAGTCACTCTGCTTGTGGTGAGATGAAGCAGCTTTCTGGGGCCTTATCCAACACCACCTGGTGTCCTGTTGGAGATAAATATTTATGAAAGGTGGGGTAGAACATTTATCGCAGGGTACTTTGAGGGGTCTAAGGAGATGAAGGCTCTCTGAGTCCCTTTTCTAGGAGAGTAAAGCCCTGTCTCATACATAGATCTTCCAATCGTTCCCTCTGTGCAGCTAGGACACACACACGTCACACACACACAAGCAGACACACACACGTCACACACATAAACACACACACACTAACATACACATACACATACATACACACACACACATATTACACACTCACACACATGCACTCACACACACACACACACACACATAGACACACACACACACACACACACACACACACACACACACACACACACACACACGCACACACACACACACACACACACACACACACACACGCACGCACACACACACACACACACACAGCCCTTGACTCCTCAGGCCGGTGTTGGTGGCGGATTGATTGTCAAGGTGGGCTCCTGGTTTACGAGCCCTCTGGTTTAGTGGGGTCGGTGGGGGGGCTCCGACAAACCCACTCCCTGGAGGACTTTCAATTTCTGTTATGAGGAGGTGTTGTTGCCTACGCTTTTGTGCCAGTCAATTTTAATCATATAAATCTGTCTGGCCCATTCTTCAGTCATATAGCCACATATATCTCCTCTCTTGTCACTATTGATCCCAAGGAGAAGTCCGAGCGATGGCTGGCGTTGTGGAAGTGCTCCGTCCAGTCAGTCAAACTGTAAAATCTTGGAAGTTGCCTGATCATATTGGCCCAAGTTATATCTGCACTACTGCTGTCAGGCCACATTTTCTTCATTTCTTTTTCAACTGCAGTTATTTGCCACGTACATGGCGTCTGTCATTGCAGCGTGTCACAACTGGGTTAGGAGAGGAGGATTGAAATGCCATTTCACCAGCTGGCACTCAGCATTTGTGAGCAGTCCCCCCCACTGTTTTGTTACATGTCCAAGCACACAGTTTGATTGTCTTTCCCACAACCATGTGTGCCATTCTAAAATTCAATCACGGACAAACTGCTCAAAGCAGTTTGTTTGCTAGAAAGCCCTCATTCTCGCCTGAAAAAAAAGGGGTGAAAAAATTACACGCATTATTTGCTGTCGGACAAAGAGGACCCAGTGAGAGAGAGTGCGTATGTCTGTGTGTGTGTGTGTGTGTATATGTGTGTATGTGTGAGTGTGTGTGTGTTTACGGATGGGGGGTTTGGGATTTGGCGGGTGACGGACGGCAGAAGTAGATGGCGTTTTGCATAGCAATGGCAGATAGGAGAGTCTGGCTGGATGAAGTCATGGGGTTGGCGACCCTTCAAACAGCATAGAATGCGTGAGGAGGCTGGGCTGTGCCGCGCCATGGCTAATTGTATTTGGGAGTGAATGCAGATGCCTGGCCATTCTCTGCTATTTAAACCCTCAGCCCAGTGTTTTGATGCCTTTCACCAGCAGCAGAATGGGGCCTGAATGGACTCCAGAAACAGGGGAAGAAAGACAGGCTGAAGGGGCTGAATAGGGGGACTGGGCGGACAATCTCCATTTTCCCAAGAAAGAGCGTCCGAGAGTGCCTAAACAGTTTCTGAAACTGCTTCAGAAACAGTTTCTTTGCGGGGCTTCTTTTTTTAATGCGTTGTGACCCGTGAAAATCTGAGGCCAATCCCAGTGCTTTTACTCGATATTTGATGTTAACTGGAAATAATGTCTGGGGGGGATTAGAAATACCATCATGACAATTAAAAGTTAATCCTTCAGTCAATTAATGGTCTCTGAATGAGTCCGGAAACAACAAAGCTGCGCTAATAGACTCAAACAATGCAGGGGATTTGAGGTCAGGGACACATTTCCAATAATACATTGCTCTTCGTATTACCCAAACACTCTTTTGTTTACCAGTTTGTTGTTATTCAGCGTGTGATCTAGTTTCATCAGTCACCTTTATTCAGAGCGTTGTTGATTAGCTCTGTCCTCAGTAAGATTTATTGCTGTGATTTGTGTAGGGTAGAAAGGTCGCTGGGTCACCTTCGTACTGTGATCATAAATTTTACGCACCTCACGGCAACTCTTATTTCTCACATTGCCACCACTGAACCCTCCTAGGTGTGAGAAATGGACTACTAGTTTGGCAGTTGTCATATAAGGTGAATAGTGAAATATAGTTCTAATCCCTTTAATGGTTATGTGGCATGTAGTGCGCATACGTAGCAATGCGCAAGGGCCCTTATGTTAGTTAAACGTTGCTAGAGTGAAGTTAAGCTACCACTTATCTGTCTGTACTACTGGTTCTATAAAGGTACAAAATAATAATCTTCTAAGAATTCTAAGACTGCGTGGACATTGAATTCTTTACAGCAGTAGGCGGTAGTTTAGAGAAAATTCCAGATTAAATTCATAGCCCCATTTGTCTGAGTTGTCCTCAGATTATAAACTGGTGATGTACACTTTTCTCCATTCTGACATGGCTGAGCTTGGGTGTGAGGACATCTATCTGTGGCTTTTCTGCCCTCCAATTCCTACTCTCCAGCTAACCTTTAAAACCCTTTAAAAATGTTCGGCCTTCTTCTGGAGTCTGTAATCACCATCCATCTCTGTCAGGTCCAGAACGCGAGCGAAAAGAAATAATCGTATTTCAGTGGCATTAAACAGCCAATGGGCCCCATCATCGGAGAAGCCCAGTGTAACCAGGTTAGACGTGCCAGGGCACATTTATCAACTGTCAGCCCTGACACCAGATATGTGCTCTGAGCTGGCCTGTGTGTGTGCAGTGCATAGCACTGCTCTGCTCCTTGTTGCGTCTTGGTGCACACTGTGAGTCAGTCTTTCATCTTTTTTTGTCAAAGCTGTAGTGAAAGCTACCAAGAAGTAGCCTACTGGATAAGTGTGCGCTCACTAGCGAAAGCTAATTTGACCTGAACACACGCTGGATAAAAAGTGAGCTGTCTCTCAACCAAAGCCATGGATCACCTGCCAGTTGCTGTCCCCCCTAAGTCCTGAAAGATGTTTTTTCCCTCAAGGTGAATTCATTTCAGATGTCAGTTTTGTTTGTTCTCCCAGTTGAGAAGAAAAATACCACTCTCAGAAAACAAAAGCACTTGTCAGTTGTTAGTTATGGCAGCAGAGCCTTGGATTGGTGGACTGATAAAAAGTCTCGATTTTGTCTCGATTTGACACAGCCATCAGACCCCTGCTAGTTTGGATGCATCTCACTCTGAGCCTAAACAGAGATGAGAGTCTCTTCCAAATGACTTTTCCTTTGCTACTGCAAAACATAAGCGAAGTCATAAAATATCCCTAACATGTTTTCTTTCTCTCATCAATAAACTTTCAAGCAATTTCTTTTTCCCTCTTCAAAAGCGAAGGACGGGGACAATGTGTGTTGCAGTCGGAGTTTTGATCTGTAAATCTTTCCATTTGGGGAAATAAGCTTCCTCATCAATCAAGTGCCGTCATTAAACTTTATGTCTCCGCAACATCGCGAATGTATTCCATCGAGGCGGGTTAATAAAAAAGTAATTATCCTTTATCATTTAGCAGAGGAGAGTTTTTTTCTTGGAGGGAGAGTGTTTTTGTCTGGAGGACCCAGAGGGACATGTCATGGAATTTTTCGAAAATCCCTTTTATGATGTAATGTTTTTGTTTTTAATTTTGACTCTGGGAGAGCCAGACATTCAGTGTTGTACCTGATGGAGTGTATTGATAAGTAATAAAATGCTAATTCATTTCATGGCACTCTGCCATCTGTGCCATTTGCACCTGCTCTCCAGACATGAGAGTGGGAGGGCTCCTGTGTGGCGCTGGATATACATGTCCTCAGAACACAATCACAAGGCAAGGCGTCCGCCTGTCCAGAATCCCAGGATGCTGTTACTGTCGAATCTACAGCCAACAGCAAATGCCGTACCAATAGTCCCGTTTATAAATAACCTAGACGGTGCAGCACTGTGTCCATCTAACCGGCCTACTCACCGCCTGTTGTAAGACGATCACATTTTTCACTTCACCATGCATCCGTGTGTGTGTGTGTGTGTGTGTGGGGTGGGGGTGGGGTTGGGGGGTGATTGGTTTGCTACTGGTTGACCACCACCATCACCACCACACAATATGACGAACCGTGGGCTAGAATGTCATGTCTTTGTCAGCGTCCAAAAGCCGGGATGGGGCCCGTGTAATTCACCATGCTCCTCCACACTCTTCGGCCCGGCTCGAGTAGAAAATGGCATCCAGGACTGCTCCCCATCGCTGATTCCAATTACCTGCTACGCTCTTCCCACCTCGGGTAGAAGTGGTTGAGTGAGAGAGAGACAGAGAGAGAGAGAGAGAGAGAGAATAGGCAACTGGAAATCCATATCCATGATTTATACACAGACGCCTGTGTTCGGTCGTCCGGAGTTATCTTTTATTTATGAGTCCGTTGGCAGTAAAGCACCCAGATGTTAAGCTGCAAGGGGATATCTTACATGCCGCAATAAAGCACCTGGGAGGTGGATTGGGTGGGTTGGGTGGGTTTGGGTGAGGTGCCGTCTGGTGAGAATTCTCCAGATCGCCTTTGTCTTGGTCTTTAGACTTGCAGCCGAGTGGGTTGGCTTTGGAAAGGTGTAGTGTTTGCAGTGGGAGAAGAAACAGGGAGACAGGAGAGGAAACTAAAGGGCAAGTCTACATTCAGCAGGGATATGGAGTCGCTTTGTGTGGCATGGCATGAAGGGCATCTCTTTTGTTTGTCATCAGAGCGTTTATTGTGCAACATTTGTTCTGATTAAAAAACGACCCTAGTTTACAGCCCTGTAATTTTGCACTTTTAACAACTCAGTAAATTTTCCACAAAAGTAAAGAATCTGACATTGGCTTCAGGGGTTCTTTTGTGTCCATGAAAGGTCAATGTGTGAAGAGCTATATCTGTCCTGTGCAGTTTAAATGCGGGGCTTTGGCTCAGTGGTAGCCCTGTTCATTTGGTTTGGGCAGGTTGGTGCCCTACAGGAGTTTTTGTGGCTGTGTGACAGCACATGCACACGCCATGACAGTCTTTACATTTTCCCCAGCCAGGTAAGCATGGTGGAATCTGTATGAGAAATCACACTGCTGCAAGCACAGGACTCTCTGTTGTGCGCTCTGAAATTGCGAACGACTGAAAAGGTCAAACGGTGAGCGGGGTCATCGCAGCCCTCCAGCGGTTGAGGCCACGGATGCGTGACGCCATCAGAAGCTCGCTGTGCTGGCCCTGTCTGACTGGCTGGCCCGTCAGGCTGGTCCAAATTTCAAGCGCCATATAACCCCGAGAATGTTATCTCCCTCTCGCTTTGTGTAATGACTTTGAGGCAGTTACAGTATGCCTCAGAACGCAGCCCACTCTATCTCCGTTACTCTCTCGCTCGACTCCTATTTCTACCCCTCTCTGTTTTTCACTCTCCTTATCGCTTACTCCCCGTCCTCTCTTTGTGGATGGAGTTCTTTTTTTTCTTTTTTTTATTATTAATTCCATGGCTAAAAGCCTTCTGGACTCCTTGCCTGTGGAAGGTCAATTAAGATTTAATCTGATTGAGATTACACACACTAAAAAGAGGGCCAAAGACACAAGATAGAAGCTGGCAGATGGCAAAGTAGAATGCAAAAGGTTATTTTTACATTCACAAATATTTGACTGTGTTACTGAGAAATATGTACCGGTATTCAAACTGTTTCATCAAATTGATTTCTGCTCTGTTCTTCTCTGTTCTTTTTGCTTCTGGGAGAAATCTGGCTAAATTTGTTCTCCTTTTAGATGAATCCTCTCACAAATGAAAATAGAGCTCTGACAGCTGAATTTAAATAGGATGCTTTACATAAGACATACAAATAAACCTAGGAATGAATATTTTTTGTTTTCCCAAAATAAAAAATAAGAAAAGTAATAGTTTTATGAATAAAGCAAATGCTTTTGTTTTTCAGTGTGGTCTCCCGATTGTAGTTGGTCCTATAAAGGGGACATTCTAGCAAGTGGCATATTTGATGTCATACTTGTCAGGTATAACCTTTGAAAAGCAAAATGTCCTCCTAGACTGACAGTCAGACAGACGGACTCTCAAATCTAAAGGCTTGCTGTCATACCCTCAGGTCAGGTATTATCACCACTCTTGGCACATACACTTCACATTTCAACATCAATCAGTTTGGCATTAGGAATTCCCCGACATCAGAAGTACCTCTCTTTTGCTCCATTATAGCCTTTACTCTCTGGTTCAAAGACCCCAAAGACAGTCTACAGCACAGAGGCCGAGGCTGATCTCTATGACTGATAGCCCATGAAGGCGACTTGGAAGAAGGCCTGAAATGAGAGAGTGCCAGTGGAGAGTGGACTGAACTCTGGTGGAGAGCAGAACTCCATTCAACCACTCTGTCTTCTCATCTCCTCTCCTATCACCTCCTCTTCTCACCTCTCACCTCCTCTTCTCTCTCCTCTCTTCTCTTCTTCTCTGCACTCCTCTCATTTCATCTCCTCTCTCTTCTCCCCTCTCCTCACCTCCTCTTCTCTCTCCTCTCTTCTCTTCTTCTCTGCACTCCTCTCATTTCATCTCCTCTCTTTTCTCCCCTCTCCTCATCTCCTCTTCTCTCTCCTCTCTTCTCTTCTTCTCTGCACTCCTCTCATTTCATCTCCTCTCATTTCTTCCTCTCCTCCCCTCTCCTCTTCTCTGTTCCTCTCTTCTTCCCCACTCCATGGTGGTATGCTCTGGCCTGGGATCTCTGCCTCGCTCACACAACAAATTGTGTCGATTTGTCTCTCTCGCTCTCTGCCGCCGCACATTTTCATAATGTGGCTCAGGCTTAAGACCCGATCCACAAAAGCCAATGACATCTGCATTTCAAATGTGGAATAATGGAGATTTGTAACTCCGGAGGCACACAGCGGGAAGCCCTGACAGAAAAGCCTGTTTAGACTAAGACCATTAGGAAAATTGTAGGGATCGCGGACGTGTGTGGGGAGCCACAGACAGATGTAAACGCGGTAATCATTTATTCCCGTCTAATGGGATTTTTGGAAGGTCGTGGGGAGGGGGGGGGGGGTTGCAGGTTAGCTGTTGAGCTGCCTGTTTAGCGCACCTGGCCCGCGTGAATTATTAAAAGGCCATCACAGAGCCATAAAGGCATCAGACGGTGGAATCCTGCCCAAATAAAAGGACCTGGACTCCCTGGCAGGGGAGATATTGGGAGCGAGTGCCTAACAGACAGATAAATAGGCAGAGAGCGGGGAGAGATGGAGAGGCAGGGCGAGAGCGAGAGCGAGATGAGGGAGGGAGAGGGAGAGAGGAGACATACAGACTGAGGAGAAGCCGGAGTGAGAAGGAAGAAGGGACATGAGAGACAGACAGAGAGAGAGAGAGAGAGAGAGAGGGGGGAGAGAAAGCTCTGTCTTCCCCCCGCCGTCTGCAGGAGTCTCTGTGGGCCTTAATTTAATCTCCCACTGTTTGCTCTGAGATTAGAAAAGGTAATTTGCATCTTCTGTCTTCTTATTTTACAAACGATTACGCCCCGCTCTCCGGGGGAAGGAGGTGGTGGTGAGGACGAGGGGGGGGGGGTGGTGCGTGGAGCGAGAAGAGCGAGTGCAAGGTGTGCAGGAAAGAAAGGGCACGTGAAAGGCAGGAGAAAAGAAAAGAGATATTGGCTGTGTGTATTAATCTCAATGTTTTTCATTTCTTGTCATTGTTATTTGTAGACACCCAGCGCCCAGCTTGCCATGGCCGTCTGCCTGTAGCAGCAGCAACGTTATTGTTTTTGCCTCCAATTCACCATCCAATAAAAACGATGAGACCAGAAACCCAAGAAAGCAAAACTACTATTTTGAAAAAAAATAACACAATTGTTGTCTTTCTTCTCCATTTTTGGTCAGATATTTTTATTTACCTCATACACAACCTTTGAGTCTCCTACAGTATAAGCGTGTTCAGGATTAAGAGGTGAACCTGCTGGGAGGTCCTCTTCCCCATAGGGATGTGCAGGTTGAAGTCTCCACTAACCCCCCAATGCCCCCATCATCTCTCCACAGGGAATCAATCAGGGATGGTTAAGGGCTCATCGATCAGGAAGCAACCCTTTGACATTACACTTTAACACACTGTGTCCAGTGGTGTTGAACTGTGCTGTTTGGCTGTTTAAATACCATTTCAAATGGCCTTGAATATATCAATCATCCTGCAGGCAAAACTCAGATTAGAGCAGCTACGGTGTTAGCTTTGGGTATTGCCTGCAGTTGAGGGGATAGATCAGATGTGGGTTTATCACTGGCAGTAGACTTAAATGTATTACTTGCCACAGGGAATATTATCCACTTAGAATGGGTTGAAATGTTCATGCAAAATGCCCTCCAGCCACCAGAAAATAAGACTTGAATGCTCCACATCATTCTTTATTTCTAGCCGTTGTAGGGCAAGATTAGCTGAAAACTGTCTGCAGGACAAAGCCCTTTCAAAACCCTCAGTGCTGATAATAAACAACAACAACAGTGAAACATGAAGAGAAAACACTCTGTCTGCACTCCCTTTGTTCCTGCTTGAGTCACTTATGCCCTGAGAGAACATACTCAAATAAGAGAACGTACTCGTATAAGAGAACATACTCTTATGGCAAAACGTACTCATATAAGATAACATATTCGTATAAGAGAACATACTCTTATGACAGAACGTATTTGCATAAGATAACATATTCATATAAGAGAACATACTCTTATGACAGAACGTATTCGTATAAGATAACATATTTGTATAAGAGAACATACTGGTATAAGAGAACATATTCGTAAGAGAACATACTCGTATAACAGAACGTACTGGTATAAGGCTCAGATATAAAACGGGATCCTCTCTGTCACATAAAAGGGGGCAGATGAGAGGAGGGATAATAAATCATCTCCAGGCTAAAATGAAAAGCTGTGTCAGTCTCGCTGTGTCAATTTGTGAAGCAGTAGGCTAAGAGATATGACTGTGGCCTACTACAGGGTCATTACCTCTCAGACAGGAGCTGTGCAGCCATCCAGAGTTCGCTTGAACTCTCTGAACTCACGAGCCAACTTCAGACAAATCTCAGGTTCAGCACCTTGGACAGGTCTTCTATACGAAAAGCTCTATAAAAAAGTTGGCATGACTAGGAATCTTTTTGTAGAAATTGCATTGGGCCATTCCTTCAGATAATCTGTGCCACTCAGTGATGCTAAAATATGTTCCTGCCCCTAATCAGTGCTAACCCTACCATGTCAAATAGCTCTGTATTTAGATTGTACATTACTGAAGGTTGATCTCTTATGCACACAAAGACATGGCTCTGTTGATTCTGCATCTTCAAATAGAGACATTAGCTTTAAGCGCTTCTAATCACTGCTAAGGTTAAACTATGTCTGAGGTGATTATGAATTTGGTTAAGAATACAAATCAGCTGATCCTGGTTTGTATATTCTCTGCTTAAAAAAACGTAGCCAGACCCAACCAGTCTCGGCTAGAGAGAGGAAAGCATCTGTGCCAAGCTGCTCGACACGCTCATGAATGGAAAAAGAGATAGCGTTCTATTCCCGGCTGGGGAGACTGTGGGAAATGTTCTGAAGCACGGTACAATGCTACAAGAGCAGGCGGCACCGGCACACAGGAAGTGTGTGCATGCAAATCGGGCTGCTGTCATTGTTGAATTAGCATCAAACTAAAAACAGGAGAGAACACGCATGAGGTTGCGATTAAAGTGATATTGCGTCGAGGTGGATTCCATGACCCTATGAGAGGATGTTGCAGGGACTGACTGCTGGTGAGGTCACGTTTCTGTGGCAGCCCTCTGGATTGGCAGCTCTAGTTCCCAGTTAATCATCCCTACTCATTGCTACGGCTACCCAGCTAACATTACAAGCCCAACAGGGTCCTGGAGGAGCCTCATTAATGTCCATGGGAGGCCAAAAAATGGAGTGACCCCCATTGGCCCAGCCTTCAACCTTTTAATAGTTTTTTCCCCCACTGTAGGCAATCAGATGAATTCACATGCTAGGATGAGCAGTGTTCCCATCAGAATCTGATAATCACTGTGTGATTGCAGTCAGTGCCCCAGCTACAGAGTAGCCCTCCCTGGAGGGCAAAAACACAGAAGAGTAACATGGATTCCTCTGTGTGTTTTTGTCACGAGCCAGGGCCAGTCCGCTAATTAACTGTCCGTCATCATCCTTAAAATTACCAACCATTACATTTGCATTTGAAGAGTTTAGGAGTAGGGCTGTGTGTGTGTGTGTGTGTGTGTGTGTGTGTGTGTGTGTGTGTGTGTGAGTGTGTGTGTGTGTTGTGTGTGTGTGTGCGTGTGTGTGTGTGTTTGTCTGTGTGTGTGTGTGTGTGTGTGTGTCACGAATACAAACTGCCTCAAACATTGTTGCTCAGTGATAATCCCCTGATATATAGGACCCTGAGGACTCTGAGCAGTCATTGTGTTGTTCAGATAAACGCCACAATTATCATGGTAATTTGTCGGCAGGGATGGCTGCTCCATTTGTGCGGGCTAACGATAGCCTTTGAGAGATGTCGGGGGTAGTGTGTGTGTGTATGTGTGTGTGTGTGTGTGTGTGTGTGTGTGTGTGAGTGAGGGTTGAGTTGGGTTGAGAAGGGGTCAGATATTGTCCGCACAATGATTAGCACTAGGAGCTACGATCCGCAGCGGAACAAAAGACCTCATGGGGAAGGAACGCGTATGCTGACACACCCTCCAGCAGAAAGTGGCTTTCTCACGTGGAATCCGAGGCGTCGGTCGTTCGGCGTGTGTTTTTTCGAGTAGCGGAGTGGTGGCGTGGGGAGTGGCGGTGGACACACGGGTGTGCGGCGCGGAGGCTTTTGTGTGGCAGTGTGGTCACTGCAGGCACCCGCTCTGGATCAGTGGAGCGCAGAGGCCGATTAGAGCCCTGACTCAACAACTGGCCTGTGATTTATTCATGTCCTCCAGCAGGCAGGCCGCTCTGAAAGGCAGGAGCTGAGACTGTGTGTGTATGTGTGTGTGTGTATGTGTGTGTGTGTGTGTGTGTATGTGTGTGTGTGTGTGTGTGTTGCCTAACATTTAGACTTGACAGTATTAAAATGTATAATTTGTGTGTGTGTGTCTATGCTTGTATGCATGTGTTTGGTGTTTATATACGCTTGAATATTTAACATCATTTCACATTTGTGTGTATTTGTGTGTGTGTGTGTGTGTGTGTGTGTGTGTGTTGTATTCATGTTATTCAGAGACATTCATCTTTCCCTGATAACAGTGTGCCCACATCAGTAGGTTTTGCGTGCTTTTGTGTACATTTGTGTGTGTATGTGTGTTTATCTCTGTGTGAGAGAGTATGAGATCTCTCTTTTAAACACAAACACCTCTTCGCTTCCAGCCGTCTCTATGGCTCCTGAGTTTACTTACACCTATGCGCACAGCTGCACACCTGTGTGGGAGGCGGCGGCAGCAGCTGCTGGAGGCTAGGCGGGGGTGGGGGAGGAGGACGGTGGGGTTCTGTGAGTGCCGTTAGCTCCTACCAGTGCCAGTGCAGAGAGGAGCATGGCTTTGGCGCCGGCGGCATAAGTGGTGGTACCACAGGCCACTAACCACACATATATATGTGGGCGGTGGTAGTGTAGTGGTTAAGGAGCTGGACTAGCGTGCAGTAGCCCGAAAGTTGTCGGTTCAATTCCTGACCTCCACCGTTGTGCCCTTGAGCAAGGCACTTAACCCCAAGTTGCTCCGGGGACAATGTAATCCCTTGTAATAAAGCTGACATTATGTAAGTCACTTTGGTCAAGAAGTGCCTGCTAAATGTAATGTAATATATACACACACACATACATGATACGACATGTGATATGTATATGGACACACACCTCGTCCTCACAGGCTGCCTGCGCTCTCACATTCCCGTGGTCTCTGTCCTTCTCTCACCTCAACAGGAAGACCAGGCCAAGCGGCCAGACCAGACTCCCCGAGCCCGTGGTCGCTCCTTTTCATCTCCTTATCAGAGATGACATTGAGCCGATTCTTAACTTATCGCCTCGTCCTATCTGCCCGGGGCCTGCAGCTGGGGGTCTTAGAGCAGCATAAACG
>NC_055961.1:35457306-35514806 GCF_018492685.1 Alosa sapidissima | reverse complement strand
CAATTCACATGATTGTTCAGTTATTTCAAGGTCCTTATGTCTGGCCATAGAACGTCTTCCTCAGACAGACGGTTAAGCTGGACAAATTGAACTTTCATATTTTATTAAGCACCATTCTGACCTCGCATTATTCTCCCCTGTCTCAGTGATTTATCATTGAATTCTCTTCTTTCTTTCTTACTTTCTTTCACTCTACCCCTACTCTTCCTCTCTCTCCATCTCCCTCCCTTTTAATGGATCACATTCCTATTTACTAATCTCTCCCTCTTTCTCTCTCCCTCTCTCATGTTCTCTCTCTCTCCCTCTCTCTAATACTCTCTCCCTGGTTTCTCTCTCTCACTCTCATTCCCTCATTGTCTGGTGTGCATGTCCTTGTCTGGTATTATGCTTTGACTCTGTGTCTGTGTCTGTGTCTGTGTATGAGGGATATGTCTGTCAGGACCACTGAGACTCTGCGTCTGTCTGTTTGTCTGCCTGTCTCTCTCTGTATGTGTGTCTGTCAGTCTGTCTGCCTGGCTGCCTGCCTGGCTCTCTGTCTGTCTGTCTGTCTGTGTGGGGTTTTGCTTGTCTTTGTGTGAGGATGATGCCCATGTTGCAGTATAGTTTATGTGCTCCCTAATGAGCATTGCTTTCTCTTGCTCATCCCCGCCTCTCTCTGTCTCTTTCACCCTCCCTCCTCCCTCTCTCTCTCCCTCTCTCTCTCTCTTTACCTCCCTATTTCTCTCTCTCTCTCTCCCTCCCCCTCTCTCTCTCTACATCCCTATTTCTCTCTCTCCCTCCCTCTCTCTCTCTCTACATCCCTATTTCTCTCTCTCTCCCTCTCTCCCCCTCTCTCTCTCTCTTTACTGTTGTCTATCAGCAGCAGCATCTGCGCTCCATATTTCATATGCTCTTTGAGAGTGGCGTCCCAAACAAAGGGGCGCGGAGGGGCTTGTGCTACTGAGTGGATCCAGAGCCCCCTTCACCATCACCACACTTGAGCTCCAGCAGAGGGCTGTTGGCATGGGGCTCTTGGCAACACGTGCCCGTTAGACTGATTTCCCAGCGGCGCTGTGTAGATCATGACTGAGGCCAGGCAACAGAACAACATACATACCCAGATGCACTTGCTATGGCAGGGTACACAACAGCTGAAATGGCAAGGCTTGTTTTTATTTCTAAAAAAGGAATTTACTGTATTTTGTTGAGAGTGGTTTGGAACACTTAAACACTACTTCAGTATGCTACACTATTCTACTCTGCATTACACTACACTAACAATACGCTACACTATTCTACTCTGCATTACACTACACTATATGCTACACTATTCTACTCTGCATTACACTACACTATATGCTACACTATTCTACTCTTACACTACACTACACTATATGCTACACTATCCTACTCTTACACTACACTACAATACGCTACACTATTCTACTCTGCACTACACTACACTATATGCTACATTATTCTACTCTTACACTACACTACACTATATGCTACACTATCCTACTCTTACACTACACTACAATACGCTACACTATCCTACTCTGCATTACACTACACTAACAATATGATAGACTACACTTCACTCCTCTACACATACACTATAATAGACTACACTTCAATACACTATAATACACTACACTTTACTACAATGCACTGCACTACCCTAACAGTGTATTTTAACTGCATTCAAGCGAGTGACTGTTGTGTAGCACTGAATGCTCTCTGTCTCACTGAATCTGTTGAACACGCTGCTTTATTGTGCACTCCAAGTAGCAGAACTAGGTGAGAGACAGAAAGACAACAGCATCGGGGCACACTACATTTACATTTACATTTCTCAAAACAGAATGCACAGCACAGGATCCGGTTTAAGTAGGTGATCCAGTAGATGCCCTAGTTCATGTAGGTCTCACAGCTATGAAAGAAACAGGACAGATGGGACACAGCATTCAACAGAGTGGGCTCTCCTCTGGGAATGAACAGGTGTGTGCTCTTTAAAGCCGCGGTGTGGAGGATTCATACTCAAAAGCAAACCAAGACTTCTACAAGCCCAGTTTTTAAGTAGCATGTAGGCCTACTGCAGACTTTTTTCACAGCAGCCACTTTGACACATAGTAAGGCAAGCACAGGTGTGACTGAATGATGTTAACGAAGTTAATGTCATTAGTAACACCTGGGCCTGCCATATATTTCATGCCAAAGTAGCTGCTGTGAAAAAGGTCCATAAACAGTAGTTCCAGAGACATTCATTTGTGTGATATGTCAGCAAGTGTCTGCCTTAAAGCACTGAGTGAAGCCAATGTAAGAAGAGCTGAAGCTCCAGCATGCCACAGAATAACACTGGGCTGGGCTGGAGAGAGACTTGTTGTGTGTGATCTGCGGCTAGCAGTATTTGAGTGTGTAGTGTATGTGTGTGCTGTATACACACACTCTCCATCCCTCTCTCTCTCCACACACACACACACACACACACACAGAGCACAGAGTCTATTCAGGTGAATGAATGTGAACCGTGTATCCTTTGTTCTGAGTGAGATATATTCTTTGAAGTCTAGACTGTGCACAGTTACAATGAGTTGCCCTCTCTCTCTCTCTCTCTCTCTCTCTCTCTCTCTCGCTCTGTCTCAATCTCTACCACGGCCATACCGTACCATACTAAATCCCATGTCATATGAACTCATTTGTTTTTCTGTACTCTTCACTCAAACTGACTTGGCTCTTTTTACGGGCTGTTTTATGCAGCCCCCCATGCAGCTGGAGCTGTGTTAAGGTGCAGGCTGAGTGAGTCCCACTCGCTCCTGTGCAGTCTGCAGTCTGGCACTGTTGGGCGGGGGGTGTTTGAGTGGGCAGTCTGACGCTGTGGGGTGGGGGTATTTGAGTGGGCAGTCTGACGCTGTGGGGGTGGGTGGGGGTGGGGGGTGGGGGGGTATTTGAGTGGGCAGTCTGACACTGTGGGGTGGGGGTATTTGAGTGGGCAGTCTGACGCTGTCCCGGTGCTGCGGGGGGGTGGGGGGGTGGAGTGGAGTGGCTGGAGGGCAGGCGGCGGTGTGTGTGCTCGTCTGCCTGAGGAGGGAAATTGAAATGGCTCGGTGAGTGAGCCAGTGAATAGCAATTTCCAAGAGACACATCTCCGGTGCCATATTTCCTACTCTCATTACAGAGGGTTATGGTAGGACACACACATACAATACACATCACACACACACACATACACACATTATGCACACACGCATACACACACATACACACACACACATTATGCACACATGTGCACACACACACACACACACACACGCACGCACACACGCACACACACACACACACACACACACACACACACACACACACACACACACACACACTCCCCTTTGAATACAAGTAGTTAAATCTAAATGCTACAAATAGGCCTTTTCTGCTTAATGGAAACAAATGTGAAAAAATAGCATTTATTTCGCTGCCACTCAGCAACCACTGCGGCGGCTGAGGGGGGGGGGGGGGGGGGGGGGGGTCGAAATAAAAACAAAACAAAAACGCTTCGGTCCAAACACCTGTCCGCTTTGTATGCACCTGGTAATCAAGGCTAAGGGGCAGAAAAACAAGTGATCAGGGCAAAAAAAGGAAGACTAACGAGCCCAAGACCTTCCCGAAAAAATGCACATTGATGTATAGCTGTGCAGCAGCGACTGTAATTAAACAATATTTCTCTGCATTTCTGGGGCCCCCCCCCACACATATGCTGTATGCCACTGGTTTTCATCACTGCCAGACGGGGCCAGCCAGCCAAACAAATGAGTGGCGCAGCAGCAAATAGAGATTTATTGCATGTTTACCTGTTTCGTTTTGGTGCTGGCCAGGCCGCAGTGGTGTGCTGGATTGCAGATAGCATCATAGCTGTTTTGCAAACATCCTCTAGTGCTCTGCTGCCACCATGCAGATATGTTCAACTTTGGGGAGACGTCAGGATACGGTGAAAAACAAGTTCATTGCAGCTTGGTGGATGGGGTGGCTCTTTCTTTTCATGATATTGACCTCTTTTAGTGTGTGTGGGTTACCAACCTATTGTGAACAGGAGTTGATGTACAAATGTGGACTTTCACATGTCGGTTGTCAGATGACCCCACCGACCCATGACTTTGATTCTGCATTGACCAATGGCTTGTAGCTTGAGCCAAATGCTGCTTTGTATTTATGTTGTAATTCCTTTTGTGTAACACTGGGTGGTGCATGTCTGCAAATTAGCCTCAGGTATAAAGGTAGCAAATACAATGTTGTTGACAGGTGTTTGACCCGGAAGGGCAAAGGGTTTTTGACTGTTTGCACGCGCCGCCTTGTATTGCTGTGCTGATGGGAACTGCTATGGGCAATGTGTATTGGAATAAATGAACCACATTTCAACGTCAACATTGTCTACATGCGTTTGTTTAGCACAAGGCAATCAAGTGAGCATAGCACTCGTAACATCTAGCGCATCAGCCAGGCACTCGTAACATCTAGCGCGTCAGCCAGGCCTTCCCCGGGCTCAGGCACCTCAGTAATTCTGTGTTAGACCGAACTCCTTAAACATTAGTCAAAAACCCTATTTTTGTATTTATGCAATGCTAACATGTTAGTACTAGCATGGACTCCTTCCAGTACGAGAAACCTTTAATCTGTTCTACCTACTGTTGCACGAATTAGACCTGGAACCGTTGTCGTGGGAACACACACACACACACACACACACACACACACACACACAGTCCACAGAGTGTAATCTGCATGCAGGGCCTGTTCCCTGTGTGATTGTTGGCGTGCCGTGTGTTGAGCTCCTCCTGTTCTCTCTAGTGTGTTTGTCTCTGGCTGGCTGAGGATGGCAGAGCCAGGCTTGTAGGTCAGCACAGATAAGCACAGCAGCATTTGTCCTCATATTTAAATGGACCTCCTACCATACTCTCTCTACCTCCCTCTCCCTCTTTTCTCTACCTCTTCCCCCTCTCTCTTTCTCTCTATTTATCTCCCCCTCTCTCTCTTCCCCCCTCTCTTCACTTCTCTTCTCTTCCTCCCTCTCTTGCTTTCTTCTCTTCATCTCTGTGAGCCTTGCATGTGGGGACACGCAGGGTTAAGCAGGGAGTTTCTGCTAGAAGGCACTTATCTCGTGCACAGCCGCTCGCTGTCCCCACCAGTTCCCTGGCATTCTGCCTTTTCTGGTAGACGTCGCACATCAACTGTGTCATAAGAATACAATCAATAGCAGACACACACACACACACACACACATACACACACACACACACACACACACACACACATACACACACACACACACACACACCATTCATGCATAATGTAAACACATGAATGATTTTTCAGAGAGATTAGACAGAAACAGACTAGATTATTTTTCCAGTATATTTCATGACCAAAGACTGTTCCAGCGCACCCATCTCCACCTGCCTAGTAATGCCTCGAGTCCTCACAACAACACATTCCCAAGCTGCAAAGAGCTCTAAACTGAAGTGGAGAGGTGGAGCACCAAGACCTGTGGCTCAGAGGAAGTAGAGGGACTGGCAGAGCAGTGAGATGGCAGCACCAGGATCATGGGCTCCATTCCAAAGGTACACACACATAGGCCTCTGATGGAAATGCATATCTGTGCCAGGGGTGGTTTTCAAATCTACCAGCCACTGATGAAGAAATGGTCAAATTCACCAGCCACTCGAAAGTAAATCATTATCTTGTGTCGGAGATCTACCAGCTGCTTTCATATTTGATCAGCATTTGGCTGCTTTCATGCCAGATTCCGTACTGGTCATTTTGTCGCTTTGGATAAAAGTGTCTGCTAAACGAATCAGTGTGTTTTAAGTGAGTCATGGGGCCACATGCCACACAAACCTAGAGTTGGCAGTATAGCAGGGCTGGGAGGATGGCGTCACACTGAGGGACAGGTGTGCCAACTACCTGCGTGCCGCTCGTTTAAGGACGTTATGAGTGACAGTAATCACCGAGAGGGACATGGGCGGCAGCCGATCTCCGCAAGCAGGGAACGATGAAGATGAAGATGAAGATGAGCGAGGAATATGAGTGAGACGAATCACATCAGCGGCGGCACTGAGAGACCTGAGGATCGGACTTGGACCGAGCGTACGTGGTGCCATCAATCCCTAATGCAATCGAGTGGGCAACTTTCCCGCGCGCTAAGCCAATTACTTTGGACCAGCGTGGGGGGTAATAGAGTTTGATCAGGAGCAGAAGTCTGGCTGTGTTTAATGAATGGGACCCGACTCAGAGAGGCAGGATGTGCTCTAATAAAGCTGTGCCGTGGGCGGGGAGGTCTGCAGCAGATTCAAGATGACCCTGTTAAATTGGCGGAGGATGGATGAGCGAGACTTCCACTGGACAGTACAGCGGTCTAATTAACTCATATAGGGACACAGCAGCACACCGGACAGGGAAGTAGGTCCATTTGGACAAGATTCAACATGCTGATTTATCACTGTTAATGTTTACAGTATGTGTGTGTTTCTGTCCATGTAGGTGTATGTGTATGTGTGTGCATGTGTGAAGTGCCTGTGTGTGTATCTCACATGTGTGTGTGTGTGGTTGTGTGTGTGTAAGTGTCTCGTACATGCCTGTGTGTGTATCTCACATGTGCGTGTGTTGTGTGTGTGTGTGGGCAGCGGGCAACAGAGCGTCTTAACACCCTGCCACGCATGAACAGCACCTCATCACACACCTCACATTCACTGAGCACTCCAGAAGCGTAATAGTTTCTCTCTGAAGCCCTTATGAGAAACGCTGCAGCGCTCTGCTGTGCGCCTTCTGTGTTTCTGTCCAGTGGTTATGTGTGTGAGACGTATTGCTGCCACACTTGCTGTAATCGCCCATGACGAGCACACTGTTGTGCAAGGCAGAAGCAGCCGCATGAAGGGGACAGTGGGGAGAGATCAGCCATTCATATAAACGCTCTGAACTCCCATGGGCTTCTTTGGGGTTCTGAACTCCCATGGGCTTCTTTGGGGTTCTGAACTCCCATGGGCTTCTTTGGGGTCATTCCTACTTCACAGTCTCCTTCTCATTCTTCTTATTCTGTTGGTCTTTCTCCACACAAGTTTCATCTTGTGTAAAAAATTGTCAGTCTTGAACTCTCTCTCACACACACACAGAGAGAGAGAGAGAGAGAGAGAGAGAGAGAGAGAGAGAGAGAGAGAGAGAGAGAGAGAGAGAGAGAGAGAGAGAGAGAGAGAGAGAGAGAGAGAGAGAGAGAGAGAGAGAGAGAGAGAGAGAGAGAGAGAGGCATACCAGGACATAAATGGTATCTTCATGACTCTTCATCGCAATGTTCAGATGCCATCGCCATATTTTTTTATGACCCAACTGAACAATGCAGTGAGTTGAACTCTGCTCTGCAGAGATGCGGCATTTAGCAAGAGTGCTACACGTGGGTGTAGTGGAGCGCCACTGTTGACATCCCTCCCATGTGACTTCTGTTCAAGTGGAGGAGAAACGCTTTTCTGTTTGTGTTGTGGGGTGGTTGTTTTTCTTCACACAGGAACTAGAAGGCTTCTATCTGTGTCAGCTTTGTGTACATCATTGTGTTGTGTGTGTGTGTGTGTGTGTGTGTGTGTGTGTGTGTGTGTGTGTGTGTGTCTGTGTGTGTGTGTGTGTGTTTGTGTGTGTGCAGGCAGATTGTCTACTGTACAGTCCACATAGCCTAATTTCTTTGGGTTAGAATAGAAGTACCTAGCTGTGATTTCAGGTCTGTGAGAAGTCCCAAGTTTGCGTAATATAGGAGGACAAGGGTAGCATAGAACCGTATCATTACATTCCTGCAGTGTGATTGCTTACAACCTTCCGCCATTAAAGCTCCTTTGTGTGCTGTGAAGTGAAGCATGAAGTTCTGTGTGGTTCTTAATACCTTTAACTAGCCTGCAGCTATTGTTGTAATGCTCTTGCACACTTTCAGTAATTTCATTTTAACCACACACTTCCACCATGCGATAGTTTATTAGGTCTATTAGTGTCTTCCACCCACATGACAGCCAGACGCTGATTTAATACAGCCGTTGTGTTAAATTTCGTTATATTATTTGTGTCAAGTGAGTCAAACCTTGATGTATAAGTGGGGCATTTAAGCCATTAAGTTATCTGCAAATACTGTGTGTGGACTTAAAAATGTTTGATGTTGCTTGCTCAGAAAACGAGGCCCTGATATCAGGAGGAGGTTGTTATTTACATTTGATGGGATGCTGTTGCCACAACAAAGCAGAAGCTAAAGCAGAGTGCGGCGCAGCGGCGGCATCCAGCCCCTGTGACAACGTGGCTCACACACTGAAACACACGACGCCACATGTGACTAACTGTGACTGGAGGGAATTGATATTCTGTCCTTGAATGAGTGGGGGATTATCAAATATAATGCACGCTGCCTGGAAGACAGGTTGGAGGGTTATTACCTCATCTGAAGCTTCAGTGACTCACATCAAGCCATTCATTTGTTAGCATTTCCCACACATCGCCATGGTATTTAAGTTTCTCCGCTCAGAGCAGGGTGTTCCTTTTGTCAAAAGGATATTTTTTTGAGAAACTCGTCATTATTCATATTGGTGAAAATTGGAACATAGACAACAAAGGCAGTATTTGAATGCAAACTACTGCATGCTTAATGTTTTTATCCTGTTTATAACTGGAATTCAATTTTGTCACTACATTTCAATGAAATTGGCACCTTATAGCAACGCTGCAAACATTGACAAACACAGACTCACGCACATTGAATGCAATTATATTATATTTTAATACAGGGGTGAATAGAAAAGCATTCCATTTAAAGATGTACCTATAGAGACTGCGTCATCTCTCGTTCCTGTAGCCATAAAGAAACCATATCTGAGCTAAGGAATGACTCCTCTGCCTGGCCTACATGCCAAGATGTACCAAATTACACCTTTAAAAATGTAATGATTTTCATATACTAAAGTCATGGTCCCAAAGGACTCCACCTAAACTATTGTAGAAGACTGAACTACATTCTAGCCCATTGGGATTCAGGAATCTTGAGTCCAAATGGGATCTGTTTGGCCCAGATTAGAGTTGACTGTAGGCTTGTGTGCAGTTCTGATAAGTAGTGTATTACGACTGCAGTCATTACCTCAGAGACTAAATCAATCCTTGCAGCAGTGCTTATCTGATGCAGACCAAAACACTGCACTAGCTGAAGCAGTGGCCTGAGGTTAAGTCATCAAACAGCTACTGTGAGTCTGTGGATAACTATTACTTTCATTACTGGGCCAACAGTTTGGGAACCCTTCGTTACTTTTTTCCCCTCTCTTTATTTGTTGAGTGGGTTAAGGGGTGGCAATGCATTTGTTTCGCCTCTTCTCACACGTACAAATGGGAGACTCTGACTGAGTCTTTGTGCTCCCTCCACAAAGCAAATGATAGTTTGATAGAAAAGGCCATTAAGGAATCATTAGTGAAGCAGACTTGCAGAGTCTAGAGTCTCGCTGATAAACACTGACTTGTCGGACTGCAAGCCTCTCCTCTCCTCTCCCAAGACCGAAATTATCCAGAGGCATTAGGAGAAACACAGCCAGTACGTTTGACCTTATAGGAAAGAACAGAATGATGGGTGAAGAATGGCCTCCACACACACACACACACACAGACGAATATGAAGCAGATTGAAAGTTCATGCTGTAATATTTTATTAATTAAACTACACTATTTACAGTAAATGTTGTTGAGTATGGTTCTATGAAAAGCCTTGTTTCTCTGTTTCACAAGGTAGACAGCTCAATCTGATCAGCTGAAATTTTACTCTCTTAATGGACATGGAACACTAAGGGGATTTTTGGAGAAATGCATTGTAGCAGACAGTTGATCACTCTCCATCTCCTTATTTCTGTCTCTCTCCCTGTCTGTCTCTCTGTCTGTGGTTTTGCGTTTGGGATGACTGGCACTAATGGGTCTTTAAAGACTACTCACTTAGCATTATGGGGTGAATTCAGCTCTTACAGTGCCATGGAAACCTTTAAATAGTCTTCATCAGACCATCACTCTAGTGTATCTGTACTGCCACAAGGTGTTGAGGATCAACCAGCCGGTGTACATGGAGGCACTATGTCACTACTGCCACCAAGTGGGCAATTTGTGGAATCGCAGTGTCTTGAAATATGTGGGTAGTAGCCATATTCATCTGCTTTGGAAGTCAGCTACCTCCCCAGTGGACATGATTTTATTGTCCAGTGCCATTTTTAGTATCGTGTGCTAAAGAAAAAAGCAAGTACATTTTTATGTTTTAATAGGAACAATAGCAGAAACTCCCATCTCCAAGAATTCAGATATGTTCTATTTTACACACAGACACACACAAATAAACTACAGGAGCATCTCAGCACCTGAATTCATTTGGTGCTGTTTCACTGTGTAGGCTGATCATGGTGTTTACTGCAGTTAATGTATTTACTTTCTCCTGCCACTTGCCTTGTTTAGTAGTTGTTTAGTGTTGTGTTCATGTACTCTATAGCTTCTACAGTGTTTTTGAAAAGTGACCAAATGTGTGTAACACAATTCTATTTTTCTCCCCGTTTCTCTTTCACAGTGTTCATCATGGCGTCAGGGCTGTTGGTGTATCCGTTTGGCCTCAACTCCAACCTGGTCAAGTCCTTCTGCGGCAGTTCTGACATCTACTACGCCGGCGAGTGCCAGATTGGCTGGGGATACATGCTGGCCATAGTGGGGGTCATGCTCACCCTCTTCCTGCCCTTCTTCGCCAAGTACGCTCCCAAAGAGCAGCTGTCCCCAACTCCCCTCCCTACCCTTTTATAATACAGCAGCCCTCCTGCTCCTCCTCCTTCTTCTCCCCCCTCTCATGCTCCTGCTGGCCCACAGCTCGGGAGAGACCGCCTGATTCTCCTCACCCTTATTCTATCACTGGACGATGTCATCCCAATTGAAGAGAGACCTCCGTGCTTGTTTCTGTGTGTGTGTGTGTGTGTGTTTCCATACCGTCTTCCCTCATACATAATAAGCTATTTCTTCCTGTGAAATCGCAGAACTAGAACATTTGTCTTTAACCATAATGCCCTTTGTTATTACATAATCTGTGTCTCATCCAAGGGTCAGCAAAACTTGGCCATGACTTTGGTCATTCTCATCTGCAAGTAGACTTCTGCCATTTGTCTTTTTGACTTAATAACACTCTGTAATGAGATGGACTGCCAAGCAACTGCTTGTTGGACATAACTATATGACCTTTAAATATAATTGGTAACGGACAAGAACAAAAAAAAAAAAAATTGTACTCTTTATATGAAGAGGCAGAACAGATGTTTTTAACAACATTCCGGGACATGCTGTAGTCTCTGTTATCAGGGAGTGTCCTTAACACACATCTGCATGACAACAAGAGGAAGAGGAGGAGAACATTCTTCAAGATCTTCAGGGACAACGGCACACAACATGTCAGCAGAGACAAATGCTACTCATAGGACATTGTATACAGCAACGATACGGTTCTTAATAAACTGAGAGGATGTGGATCAGAGAGTCATTCCCTGCGGACGGTTTGGGCAAGAGACTGTATTCCAGATGTGAAAGGTTAAGAAGTAGGGCTCAGAATGGTATATTAGGCTCTACCATGGAGAGGTCTTGAATGAAGAAGTGTTTATGGGTGTGTAATGTGTGTGAAGTCACAGTGCAGTACCGATCCAGTGTCTGTCAACACCATCACTGACAGAGGCTTTGTGCTGTAACTATTGAATTTCCATTTAACAAACCGATTAAGCATTTCATTTCTCGTCCTGTGCGTTCTTAAATGTGGCTATCCCAGTGTGCTGTACAGTCATACATGTTTGCCCCGTGCTGACAGTACTGAAGTAGAACCTAACAGAGAAGTGACGTCACACGAGCCATAAAAGATTGTGCAGAGGACAGTGTTCAAGTAGGCCATGTGTAATGCATTTAACCCTTAAGTCAGTACCGTCACACCGGTGTGACAGGAATTAAACGTTCTAAGGAATATCTGGGTTCATTGAATTCAACATAGAATTTTAGATTCTGTTTTGAATGTTCAAAGGTTCCCTGCTGAAGGGTTAATGTCTTGTCAACACTCCCGATCCTCTGTCTGTCTGTATCCTTAAAGTGTGCATTCTGCAAATCATTCCAGTGTTTGGAGCCACTCCTTATGTTACTCTTTAATCCAGGAATGGATGACTATTGATCAGATGGAAGGCATATAGGAAAAGAGAGCGTGCGTTAACAATAACAGTAGACCAACTTGTGGTTAGCAAACATCAAGACACATTTCAGAAAATCCTCTCTGACCAACTTGTGCCTTTTTAACCATAACCAAGACAAGAAACAATACTTTTATCAGGTTGCTTCTACTGAAACTGTGATTTGTAAGTTCTTTCTGGTTCTCTTCCCCTAGATGTATTTAAATTGTCAGTGTATTTATGTTGTTTCTTGTTGAGCTAAATGGGATGAAGTTGTGCCGGTGAAGAAATGCAAAGACAGCGGGGAAAGAAAATCTCAACAATAGGGAAGACCTTGAGAGCACTCAGAGCAGGACTGAGGTGGCAGAGTTCAGACTTCTGTTTAATTATGATGGGATTCGTTAATTACCTTACCTTAGAGGTACAGTGAGTCAACTTAACCATTACATAACAGATAATGACATGTTTTTAATTCATTAATTCCTGGCATGTTAATTCAATAAGCCTTAGAAATTGCATGGAATAGCTTAATTAAATTTGGCCCATGGTTATCAATGCAGAGTTAACACATTAAGGGAAGTGTGTTAAGCATGGCTAAATATGATGACTGATGTCCATTGGGTTAGGCATATTCTCCCTCCGTATTTGATTTATCTCATCTTCCAAGAGCATCCTGTGAGTTTTCTGGCTATAAAATTCATTTGTAGATGCACAAGGTATTCTATGATTTCCTCCACTATGTGTTTGTGTGCATTACGTGTTGGTCATAGCAAAAGATGGCCATAAAAAAGCCAAATCCATGAAATTATTTTAAATTAAATAACAAATGTAACCATATTGAAATGACGGAAGACCCACCCCTTCAAAGAAGATAAACATACTTCACTGACTTCTATTATAACCCTTGGTACTAAGAATGACCAGGTCATTCCTTTTGTTGGAAATATTGTTCGTCTCAACACTGGTGAACTGTATTTTTTGTAGAGTAGCGGAATTTAACTTTACATTGTGATGGTTTGGTTGTAAATATTATGTGCGTTCACTGTTCATCCTATGGTCCCTTTTGAAAGATATATTTTGCGATATTACCTCCTAAATAAATGTGTTTGTTTTACCTTTGGACTAACCTATTAACAATATTAGCTGTTCAGTGGAATTTCTTTGTAATAAAATGTTTCGTAATTGAAACATCTCCTTTCTTTCCTGTAGCTTGCGAAGAAAATTGTGATCTACAAGGACATTAGCTGTTTTTGACATTTAATGGTTGAAAATGTAAGACTACAAGAAATTATATCAGAAACCAAATTTATGGAACACTTTGATTCAAAAATAATGTGAATCCTTAAAGGAGCTACATAAACATAGTTCTTCTTTACAGTCATGTCAAGGGTTTAATAAATAAATGTCTGGTATAACAAAGGAACTTATTGCAGCAGCAACAAAACAAGTTAACCTTATTTTTCAGGGAATAAATAAAAATAGAATTTTACACTGAACATTGTGTAATGTGAGGAACAAACCATGTGGTCCCTGATAGCCAGAATTTAGAGCCTCTAAGTGCACGTTGTGTGTTTCTGTATAGACACACATCTGGGTATGGTGTTACAGTCAGACTGTGTCTGCTGCGGCTCATATTTCACTAAGAGACTGGACCACCTGCCTCATTTCTTCGTCCGATGCCCTAATAGCCTCCTGGGAATTCTTCTGCTCGTAGCGGGAGGCCAGCCTGACTGACACGCAGGTGAAGGTGTCACTCTGCTGATCATAATTTCCCATGCAACGGTGCACCAAGCCTCTGAAAATCTTTGGAAGTTCGTGGTCCTGGGTTGTGGAAAACAGACAGAAGTATTAGTATACACATTGATAGGTCAGCCACACTGGACAATCCAAGCTAGGCTTTACATAAACACACACAAACCTTACCCCCACCCCCCTATAGTATGCATGCAGAGTATATTAACATATAGAAATCCCTAACTGCTTGTCAAAGGCATACACAGCTCACAGTGAAAAAGAAAACAAATGCAGCCTTAAAAAGTTAGCAAGGGAAAATGTGGCCAAATGTGCTCAGTGACACTAAATTGTTAAAAATATGCACATGACTGTGGTGCATTCAGGGACTCACATTTTCAAAGAAAACACAGGACACAACATCTCTCCCTGTCCGCATGAGAAAATGCTTGGCGCTGTACTTCCCATCCGTGACTGCTGAGTCCAGAGTCGCTGAGAAGATAGATAGATAGATACTTTATTGATCCCCGAGGGAATAGAGGAGAGAAAATGAAACCAATGCAAAAACGTCAATATGTTGACTATTATCTTTTGCAAAACCCAGAGATCTTGAAAATTAATTCATTGCTTTCGGAAAAGATGCTGGAAGATTCAGAGGTCTGTTCTTACCAAAAAGCTCAAATAACATTGGAGCTTTGTTCTTGAATTGACTCCAATGTCTCATGCCCTCGATGACAACAGTAAGTATACGGAGAGTCTTTTCACTCACAGATTTCATCTGCAATACTGGAGACTTCTCCAAATGTTAAGTTACACACAATATAACACAAGTCAATGCATATTACTGTACATATTGTGCAATAGGATGTATATGTGTGTACCTGCTGCTGTGACTTTGGCCTCATTTCCCCTTGCTGTGACAAGGTAGGCTGTGTGGCATTAAATCCTATCATGACTTTTTTTGTCGGTCCACATTGGGATGATGACTTGAACTTCCACTGTGGGGCTTGTTTCTGAGGTTCAGGTGCAGCAGGGGGGAAACGTGGGCCACTAAATGAGACCCCACCCTGCCTTACACCCCCAGAGCCATGGGTCTGTCTGCTCAGAGACTGCTGCACTGTGAGCTGCTGGTGGTTCAGAGGTTTAGGTTTGGACTGCATGTTTACTTGGCTGTGGTGCACATTCCCTTGGCCGTAGGCAGTGCCAGTCTGTCTTTGGTTAGTGGGCACAAAAGTCTCCTGCCTGCCAAGTACACTGTGTGGCTGGTGGTTAGGAGGTTTAGGTTTGGACTGCATGTTTACTTGGCTGTGGTGCACAATTCCTCGGCCGTAGGAAGAACCGCTCTGTCCTTGTTTAAAGGGCATCGCAGTCTCCTGCCTGCCTGGAGCACTGTGCTGAGACCTGGGTGGAAAGTGTATGGTGAAAGCATGATTAGGTCAACTAGACAGAGATTTCCCACATCGGACAGAGCACCTCACAGCGGGTGGGGTGAGGAGTGGTCAGTGCTGACCCTCTTCCTCTGGCAGACCATTAACTTCAACTATGTAACACTTTAAACTTCTTATTCATGAAACAACAAATCTATGTTAACAAAGTAAAATATTAGACAGTAATAATATGTAATAGCAGACTACATTTACTGGTCCACAAGTAATTGTAACTCATGTCTGATATTTAGCAGATGCTTTTATCCAAGCAAAAACGGGAATCAAACTCAGGTTGACCAATTGTCAGTCGGTGGCGTCAGTACTGCTCCACCACAACTGCTGTATATGTGGTAGAAGAAGCAACAGTTTAACCGCTATTATATACCAGGTGTTGGCAGGTTTGTGAGGGTGAGGAACAGGTGCATATCCCCTCACAGGTGTTCCAGGGTACCGAGCAGGTTGGTTACTGAGCTGCTGAGGCTGATGGTTCCACTGACTTCTCGGTGCAACAGGCACTGGAGGCCTTTGGCTCTGACTCTGTGCATGGCTCTGTGTATATGCCATGTTGCCTTGAAAGCAATAGGTAGTAGTCAGTTTGTGGACAATTTGGATGAAATATGGGCACTTATTTGCTGTGTTTTTGTCATATCATATTCAGTGTTCAACAACGTTCAAACACCTTCAACAACAGGCCTACCTGATAAGAAGGAGGAATCAGCAAAGTCATCATTAAAGTCAATTGCAGAACAGAGTTCATTTTCTGTGGGATTTGATGTCAGGGGCAATCTGCTGCGTTTCTGCCTCTGGTTAAATAACGGCACTGAGAGGCAACCTGCAGAAATGAGAAATGTAGAACATAGTCAGATCTAAGCAGTAAGCTAGGGTATCTACTTCTTGGTCAAAAATCCATAGCAAATAAGGAGCCAACATTATGACTCCACGTGGTATGTAGGACAAAATAATGACTAATAATTTAGGCTGACTATGGTTGAACAATAACTACAGTAATGTTAGCCTGTATCATTCTCATTCTCAAGTCCCACTAATAGGACGACACAGCACCTGCTGTTGGTCTGGGATGTGTCTCGGTTCTTTTCATTGTATCTCTGAAGTAAACAATGTTTCCACCTTGCTGAGAAAAAAAAACATAAGAAAGTCACATCTCAAGGTTGGTTCCATTCCAGTAAATAGGTATCTTGTGGCTTCTTTTCTCTGCCAGACACGCAGACTGAAACAGGACACCCACTTTGCCATATTAATGGGCAACAGTAGAAATACTGCCATAATACATGATATTATAATAAATGTATCGTTAGATGGTACCCGTAGTATCTGCTGCTAACTTGCAGGCTAACTTGCAGTTAGGATTACTACAAAATCAACATAATGACATTTTAAAAAGTATATATCGTTATACATTACAACTCATTAATTAGACCTAGTTGCAACCACGACACAATTTCAGGCTTTGTAAAAGTTCACATGTATCGTTAGTTTGGTGAACTATTTAAATTATTTGGCTCTCTATTGCTAGCTAAGTTTTAAGTTAGCTAGCCAACAAAAATGTGACGTGTCAGAAAATTAAATCCCAAAACATTTGTCAATACCTTCAATCGGCAGGCTAAATATTGGTTAATTTAAGGTAGAAAAATAATACTGGGATAGCAAATAATTTACATTACCTCGGACCTTTGAAGAAAAAGGGTAGCGCAACAAAGTTAACTTGTTCAAACTTCAAACGCACCTTACCAAAGTCATGCACGAGACCATTAGCTGCTAGAGTAAAAGGCTCTGACGAAACGCCGAATGATTGACACCAGAGCCATATAAAGGTACCTTTATATGGCTTTGATTGACACTATTATCATGTGCAGTAGGTTATGGTTTCTTTATTGTTGCACCATAGGCAAGTGGTTGCTTCCAAACTTACCCTTTGCAAATCTCCTGACATCCAATTTCAGAATAGGTGGTGGTGGGTGTTTTGGAAACAGTGACAGATGTGATTGCACATAACAAATGAAATGTGTGCAGTGCAGTACAATCGTGTTTTTGGCCTTTTTTGGTCAAGTTCTTGTGAGTTGACCCTATAGCATGCAGTGTTTTTAGACATCTCTTTCTCAAGAATATTATTGGGAGTCAGTTGTGTTAACAACAACATAACAGAGCAGGCATTCATGATAGAAGTTGTTTTAGATATTTTCAGGCAGGAATGAGACAGACACACTTTCTTCTTCTGTGACATTCTGGTCATTCATCCAAGACAATGCACAGGAGTGCACAGAGCTTGTAAGTATTTCTAGTCCAGTATTGGAGTAATTGGAGTGACTAAATTGATTAGAATACAAAATTGTTATAGATTTTTTTTTTTTTTTTAAATATCAAATTGGTCAAGGTTGTTTATGTTTTTTTATTTGCAATCCCCCCCTCCCTTCATCAAAGATAATCAAACTAGATGTACCGCATAGCGGTACAAAATATGACCGCCGCCCAGTCCTGTACATCCGTTCCGCGAAAATAAATCACACTTCAATTTGTCTCCATATTTTACTCCATCCCCCACTCTTGAAACTTTTGTGTATGCTTGTTTGGCATGCCTGAGTGTGTGTGTGCGGCTGCACAGAAAGTAGCCTACTGGTGCTGAAAAGGTGAATAGATTGTAGAATAGCCAAAGAAGATGTAGCATTGTTATAAAACCTTTAAAATCTCTAAACAATCACAAGTAGGGCAGTTCATCACAGTTCATCCATTGCAACTGGATTGATGAAAGGTCACTTACACCTACATTGTATTTGGGAAAAGCAAAAGGTATCAGCATAATGTTATTTATTTATTTATTATGTATTTATAAACAAAAACATCTCTGTCAGTTCCATGCCGTTTTCAACAGCTATCAAAAACAAAGGTCATTTTTGGATGGATGGATTTTTTGTGAATGTTTCTTCTTCTACATAAGATTTTAGTCATCTTTAGTTCATGTAATACTTTATTGTCAATGCACAAATTAAGTAACAGTAGTATGAAACGTTATTGTTAATGCACAAATTAAGTAACAGTAGTCTGAAACGAAATGCTGTTTTACATCTTAACCAGTGGTGCAAATAACTGACATGTCCAAATGTGCCTTGATGAAATGCGTCGCTAGACTGTTCATACACATTTTAACGGGCCAAAGTTGAAGAGCTTTTGTCCGTTATTGTTCGTGCAAATATAGGCTGATTCATGTTCCCTTGCATTGTGTAACTGAGGTCCATGGCTAGTCTGGCTTTCATCAGACCAAGCTCAATCTTTTAAGAAATCAGAAAATAAAAATATGGGCAGATCAGGCTGGGTTCACCCAGGCTAGTCCATAGGCACCCGATATTGTTTAATTTTCCAATTGAGATATACACGCTCTGGCTATTCTAAATGCAAAAATGCATCAGGGAGTTATGACAAAACTGTAACTAACAAACTAGATCCTAATAGAAAGCGGTTAGCTTCCCTAAGCTACAGGTAGGATTATAAGGTAGGCCTATTTACAACATAAATTGTCAATAGGCTATGCTGGCGACACAAATAAAATATCCTTTGGAAACAAATGGCTTAGCCTACGCCTACAGTATCAAGCGAAAAGTTGTAATAACATTCACGCAGCTCCATGAGTCAAGGAAAGCGCGAATGAAGTAGCCACTTCTAAATGGGACCCACTACACAGTAGCTTAAGGTGTTTTGCTAAAGCAGCCATAATGAAATGAAGGTGTCATTGTTTGGATACTTCACACACACGTGCTTTTTAATTTCACAGACTACAACTACCAAGCTGGAATCAAAGCACATCGATTCCCCTCTCACACCCTGCACGCACTTAAAACAAAATAAACAGGCATCTCAGTCTCACGCATGTATAGGCAAAACTGTATCAGACCGGTGTAACGCTGGTAAATCTTCCATTGCACAGAATGATTTTGTAGCATCTGCAATAAATGACAGTCGAAAGATACAAACAGTGCTGCTATCAATTTGCTTCGTATAACCGCATTTATAGTTTTCTACAAATGCAATCAATCAAATTGGCCTCAATCACTCAACCAACGCTAACGGTAACCTAGGTCCTTAATGATATTATAAGATTAACGTACCTGCAGTAAAAACCAAGCATGTCCGATAAACATCCTCAGATTTATTTCGGCTTCAAGAAGAAATGGGAATTACACTTCATGTGAGCATCGTCCTATCCTTATTAGATGTTCGCTGCGGTAAATTACAGTCCTTGTATGAAGCGTCCATTGTTTTTCCAACCCACTTTCAACTTCCAACAAAATTACGTCTCACTGCAACGATGCGCCATCTAGTGGACAAACGACTACTTATCGCCAATACTGAAAATGCAGCCATGATGATGATGATGAATATTTATTTTGGCTTTCTTTTAATCATACTGAATTTGTAATTATGTATCGGCCGTTCTAATACCGATAGTATGTGGGTGCCTGTGTGTGTGTGTGCATGTGTATATGTGTGCACCGCCATCTACAGGCCAATGAGTGTACAGTCACTAAATGTACACATAACCTAATTTTTTTAGACCCCCCCATGGATGAAATTCTACAAAACATCACAAATCACAAATGAGTGATTATGGGCCAGGTTGATGTGGGCCCTTGAGACCAACATAGCATAAAAGATTCTTCATCCTCAGTGCCACGGTTCAGGTAGTTATTTAGGAAAAACTTTTTTTTTGCGGTTCGGGGGGCCCAGCACGAGTTGACCAAAAATTCAGGAAGTAGATGACGGGAAAATTCTTGAATTGTGTGCGTGTACAAGTTTATGTTTATGTTTATGTGTGTGGGTGTGTGTGTGTATGTGCGTGCTTGTGTGTTTGCCTGCGTATGTGTGTTTGTGCATGTGCATGCATGCGTACATATGTCTACTGTGTGAGTATGTGTCATACGTATGATTACTGTAAATGTATGTGTGTGCGTGTGTATCTGTTTATGCACATGTGTGCACATGGAATGGGTTAACATGACCCCTGGAGGCAAACATACGGAAAACATTGGTCATCCTAGGCCCTACGGTTCTCAAGATATTCACAGAAAACTGTGTCTGCCCTACCCTCCTTTCGGGGGGTCCAGTACAGCGGGGTGGCTACAGATCAAAATGAAAACCAATGGTTCCATGCTATCCATGTGGGGTTACATGCCCACCAAGTTTCGTCTACCCCGGTCTTTCAGTGTCGCGGGAATCCTTGAAGGAAATTTGGACATGCGAAAAAAAAAAAAAAAAAAAAATCTGACTAAACCTAAGATTTAGACCATAGACTATAATTATACAATTTAGACCATAATTATACAAAAGTGCTTCAGAACTTGAGTATCAATTGTTAATTTATCCAGTTTGTTATTGACTTGTCAATTCATATTTTTTTTTTTTAACTCCAAAAAGGTATTACCAACACACAACTATATCAAGATTAAGGTTATAATAGTTGATGAAAACTGATGAAAATCAGAAGAACAAAGACACCAAAACATCTCATGTTCAATCTCTACCAATCTTGTGAGTTTCCTGGGGCCTGTCAATGCGGTAGATGTACTCCGCAGGCAGGAAGTACCCCTGATATTCCACAATATCCGGGGTCGTGTCGATGTAATAATGTCCACCTTCTCCATGGTGACTAAAGCCGTGTGTGTGCTCCACACGAAGGTCCAAACCCTGAGGAAATGGAAAACAGGGAGAGGACATGTAATTCACAGAATCTTTGACAACCCTTTTAGATTGTTCAGGGAGAGCACAATGTCTACCATCAAATGGCTATAACCTAAAATGAAAAGTCTCACATGAGGTTACTACTTCTGAAAGGTATTTTGTTTTGTTTCAAAGAGTTGTTCTTACTACCTCATGTATCTACATACATAACTGAAACTAAAGGATGAATGTTTTGGCTAGTTAATCTTCAGTTAAGAGAGGCATCTGCATAGTGGTAAATCAAAGGCATTAGATTGTGTCTGTACTCACTGGGTCCCTGGACACCATCACTGACTGGCAGATCAGTGGAGCGCTGACCTCAAAGTGCTTTAGCCAGTTGTTCACATCTTCTTCAGTTTGCAAAGGACATGGCGAAAACTCCCGTGGCTGCACGTGTGTGTGTGAGGGGGGCACAGTTCACAGAAAAAAGTTTGTTAATAATCTATAAATATTTCAACATAGAGGCACTTTCCCTATTAATCTGTATGTGTATTTTTGTTGGGGAAATGTGTTGAGTAATCGTGATGTTTACATTTAATACGCCTGCAACTAAACCGTGAATATCACTCGTCACAGCCTTGAGTATAACCTTTTAATATTGTGTCAACAAATTAATCTTAATTAAACTTTATTGTATGAAAAACGTTCATGAAGATAATTTTACCATGATATGGATCTTGGCTTTCCCTTTCTGGATGACGAAAGTCCCACCCAGGGCCAAGCTTTTATCAGGATAGCACTGTTCCATTGTTTTTCTCATGCATGTCACAAGACTATCCTGTCCGGTCCTCCGGCTGGCTTTCACCTCTAAGACCTATGGTTAAAAAAAAAAAAAAAAAAAAAAAAAAAAAAAAAAAAAATCACCACATCAAAAAGGCTCTCCCTGTTAAAAAACTACAGGCTATGCTATAGAATTGAACAGGACTGACATACACATAATGTGATAAAAAAACTTTTAGAACATTTTACATCTGGTCATATGATAATAATAATAATAATAATAATAATAATGATACATTTAATTTATATAGCGATTTTCAAGATACTCAATGGATGATTTAACCAATATTTCACAATTACAGTTACACAAATCGGTACCTGGTGTTCAAACAACTACAAAAAGTCAGTGAAAGGGCCTGTTCTGAATGAAGTTTACACAGAAATGCTAGAATATAGCCATTTCATTATGCAAGAGCTTTTCTCACCTTCCCAGGTTTTCCCTCACATGCATACAGATTAGCCAGAAGTCCAAAATCACAATCATGGAACTTGTCACTGTACTTTTCCTGTAAACACTTGCCATCCTCTGGGTTGATGGAGGAAAAGTAGCTGGCATTGACAGCAGGCTTCCCTTCAGATTCAGTTAGCACCAGGGGCATTAGCTAGAGAGCAGGCACATACCACAGTGATTTAATAATGACGCTCAAAGACCTTGCAGATACTTCTGTGCAAGAATGCAAGATCTCACCAGATCACATTACAACATCACACAAATAGTCTGCTTATCACATAGACTGGATTCTTAAGCACTATATCTAGACAGTTTCTCAAACTATTAAAGTTGCCTTGCATGCAGTGCATGAATTTTGCGTCGTCACAGCCACAAAGAACCAAGGCAGAATAAAGGTAAAAGTTTTGATCAATGTATTACATTTACCGGCATGTACTAAATTGATATTGAGCCTTGTTTTTATGAAATATGTGAGACACACCGTTGGTCAATTGTTAGATATTGTTGAAAGACCAACAGAATATTAAAGCCTATTGCTACACTTATGATATGGTAATGATAGGAGTCTTTATTGAAGTGAAGACTGAATAGCCCATCAAACTGAACAGATACATTTTACCATACAGAACAGAACATCCTGAATTAATTAAAGTGTAACTGTATGCAGGGGCGGAGCCAGAGGGGTGGCTCCGGGTGGCACAGGCCACCCTTGAGATTCGATTGGCCACCCCAGGTGCCACCCCAAATCCTAGTCTACGATTGTCCATTAACATGGTGTAAGGCGAGACCTTTCTTGATGCACTTGCAGCAGTGTGAAGTGTCAGACATCAGAAATGTAAGTGGCAAACACGCTTGCCTTTATTGGCCTGCGGCACAATTGAACTGCGGAACGAAAGGTTCTTAATACGCAACTTTGTGTAGGCTTAACAGAGTTAGCCTAAATATCGTGCCTATGACGATGACAGCTTTAAAAAAAAAAAAAAAACATTTATTTTACTTGTCTCGCTGGATTGAAGGCAGAATGTGGGCTGTTGCGCAAATGGATGAATGAGGGTCGGGAGATTCCGTTAACAAAAACCTAAAGTTTTGCTAACATTTTCTCCATTATTATCGTAAAATATGTCTCCATGCAGGGCAGGGCTGGTTCTAACCTAGGCTAGGCTACTATATTTGGGTGGGCTGGTAGAAATTTTGGGTGGGCAACATAGCAAAGCTGTCAAATTGGATCAAAACTAACATAAACACAAAACAATCAGTACTACCTAGCTTGAGTTGCTGCAGCCAACAGCCAGGGATAGGCAGTATGTCTGATACAGTACATGTATGTAAAATACAAAATAGTATGTTGTCATTTTTATTTTATTTAGTTGGAAAAAGTTGGCATCATATTTTGTATTAAAATACTTCTTTTGGTAAAACCAATAACCTACTTTTGGTGATGTGATTATAAAAGTGCAAAACAATGAATGCAGCACTGGTGCTGACTTGTAATTTGCCCAGAGTTGTTGTGATCAGAATATTGAGATTCAGGCAGATAAGTTTCTTGAGAACTTCAGTCATCCAATTCAAACACATGGAACCGGTTATGTGGTTGCCCTGCAAGAAGTTGCTCCATGTGCAATGTGCACAATGTTTGGTCACATACAGTACACAATACACTCCTTTATACCAACCTCAAGTTTCTGATGATTAATCATCTAATCGGAAGACATGGAACCGGTTATGGTTGCCCGGCAACAAGTTACCCCACGTGAAAATGTAATTAATTATTTGCCCAGACTTGTTGTGATCATAATATTGAGATTCAGGAAGATAAAATTGCTCACATACACAATACACTCCTTCATACCAACCTCAAGTTTTCTTGAGAAAATAAACAAATAGACAAAAAAGCAGGTCAAATTATTGAAACAGCTACAAAAATAGATGGCCATAGAGTGGAGGAAATGTCTTGGATGAGTATATTTTGTATATCTTCATTTACAGTAATATAATAAAATGTATTATATTTTAATGTCCCCATGATGGAATTTGTTTTAGAGCAGCATAGCCCAGTGACAGACAACTTAGATAATTAACTTTAATATGTTTGTATTACATTTTTTTCAAATACAAAGACATTTTATGTGAGAGTAAGGTATTTGTGTTTTTTTGTCCTTCAATTTATGAGTATGGTGTTTGCATCTGGTTTCCCTAATGTATTTGTGCTAATTTCACATCTTGAGCCTGTTTCTGTTTATCTGGATGTTTTGCCTCATGCCACCCTTGAATTAATCAGTGCCTCACTAGTGCCACCCTTGTTAAAAATGTCTAGAATTGCCACTGACTGTATGCTTTCAGCATGCAGCTTATAACTACTTTCATAAATCAAGAAGAAAGCCATTCTAAATGTAATATAACTGTCCAACATTAACTGACCTCAGCGTTCATCCCAGCAGTTTTTGAGGAGACAGCGCCAGCTCCCAGGATGAAAGCACCAGGCAGCTCCACCTCCTTGGACACTGCGTTCATGTTATAGATCTTTAAAAACAGAATGAAAGATCACACACATTGTTTTGCAGCTTTAGTTCTAACTTTTAATAGCAGGATATTCATTTACCTTATCCGGATGAACAACTGGAATGAGATAAGGCACACCTCCGACATCTGTAATCCTTGGTTTACCACATAAGCCTGTGAAGGGTAAAGGGGAAGGAATGCTTAAAAGATGGATGCTTAATACTCCATTAATTCGTTGTCTATTCCCCCTCTCTCTGAGTCTGACACACACACACATATTTGTTCCAACCATCAACTTAAACAGCTGATTCTAATTAGCACAACTCTTAATTAGGTGGCCCACTAATTGTCATTGTTCATGCATTAGCCAGATAGATTTTTAGCGAGATTACCTGTTCTATGTGCACAGGTATATATATATAGGACACTCTCTGAGGCCAGACTTTTCCCAACTCTGCAATATACTGAGTTGCAATTGGGCAAATGCCGTAGATCTTATTTCTTACCTTTTACAGGAAACGTGAATGGTTCCTGGGTAAGGTCTGGGCAGTCGGTGACAGAAACTTTTGCATCAGCAAAATTTTGTTTCAGACCATTCTCCAACACTGAAAGATACAGTGGTTTGAGGAAGAGAAAACAATCACATCCTTCACAATCACATCAAATACGCTGGATTATGCACACCATCTTGACTTAATTTGTCATTTCATAGCCTAACATGGCCGTAAATATAACAGCTACTTGAGTGGACTTTTGCCCCATTGAAAAAAGAAATAACAATGAGGCAACTTAGTTGAAGTGCAACATATACTTCCATCATCAAACGCAAGAACCATGACATGATTTTACTATTATGAATTTGAGCCTCCAAAAAAGCACTACAAGTGTCATGCCTAGTCTCAACCTAGAAGTCGGTTATTTAAACGCTGTTTTGCTTGGAAAAAGAAACACTGTAGGCTATTTTGCAACCTTATGCAGCGCAATAATTACCTTGACGTAACTCTTCCAGACTCGGAACGTGTAGCTGAAACTTCTCGGTCTTACTCGCCATAACTGTGTGGTACTGAATCAAGCAAAACCAGAGAATGTCTGGCAAAATGCAAACTACAAAATTACTGAGCAGGCGCGTTTATGTACCTAGTACAGGATGCTGATCACATGATAAACCACTGACCAGACCTGACTTCTTCCTATGGTAATGACCATGGTAATGACCCACACAGCAGGCAGGCTCACTGACTCAGAAAAATTCGTATGGGAACTACCGAAGGGGGCAGGCGAATTCCCGGAAGTAGAAGCTAGAATCTTTGGTTACAAGATTCTTCTTCTTGTGGGGTTTATGGGCGGTTGGCATGAGTTACAAGATTCAGTTCGATGGCTAACGTCACGAAGTTAAGTGCGAGTCTGCGCAGTACTGGGGGGACCAACTGAAAAATTACTCAGTGCCCTCCCATTGAGAACGACGGAGTCTGTTCGTCCATTTCTTTTACTGTCTATGGAACTACCAGAGCCCGTCTACGGACTACTAACACCAGAGAATGTCTAATAAGGGACGGGACGGGCTCTGCTAACACTCTGTAGTCCGTCGGACTATAGTAGACGTAACACTCACCATTTCCTGTTTCCCGAGCATGCGTGCATGTCACCATCCGTACCACCACGACATGTGTGAAACTGTGGGGTTGTGATTAGGTACTGGCATCTAAATTAGATAATCATATGGCTCACTCAACCACCCTCAATTGCAGGGAAATGGTTTATTTTACGATCGGATTCACTGGCTTGTATGTGCGATAGCTGAACTGTGTACTCTAGGCGTACTTGACTAGGTGTACATGACTAGAAAGTTTAGGAAAGTTTCAGCAGATCAAACATAACACCGTTATCGTTAACGTCTTGCCGAACTGGCATTGTAGGAATATACAGACAGAGTGTGAATAAATCTCGGGGGCCGATTGCAGTTGTTTGCAATTGAAGATAATCCTGCGGTGATGCCTAACTTCAGCATCTTCCTCTAGTAACAGATCAGGCCAGCATCGAGGAGGAGTACACTGATGTTGCCATGAAAAAATGGCCTTGGATAACTGTAGGCCTAGTGAACTGCCTGAATCAGACATCTTGAACAATGGACGTGGAGAGGAGAGATATCATGGGATCCCTAATGAAAATGATGTGGCTTCGTCAGACAGGTATTGTTTTGGTGGAGTCAAACCATTTGGATTGTGATACCTGGTATAGTTACTTCAGCTTATTTGATAGGGATTGCACATTCATGAACATCAGCATCAGTAGGCTATAGTTTGGAGTTTGCGAACTTGTTCATTTTCGTCCTTAGTCCCAAGGTAGATAAGTAACATACTGTAGGAAACAGGCTCGAGATACAATATGCCTACACATACAAAATGTACATCTGCACAGATAAGGACAGATAAATCCCTGGTCTCAACAGGAAAAACCTGCAGTGGTTGCAGTTCTGATTTTCTATGAACCATAGTTTGAGATGGGTCTTAACATAATTGCAAGCGGTAGGCTATTCCAAAATTGGCTTCCCTTTATACAGTTTGTCCAAATGTGGTGTGCCTAAATGTTCAAATGTTCATGTTCAATGTTGTTCCGCAACAATGTAGGGTTCTAAAATTCCATGTGGGTCATTCCACGTCAGTTCAACCAGGGCCCACGCACTTAGGTCTCAAAAAATTCTGAAAAAATATGTTGAATTCAATGAACCTAGATACCTTTTTCAGAATATGTGTTAAATATGCCTACTTGTTTTCTTTTTTACAGTGATTCTGGCAACAGCATCTTTCTAACACAGGCAGATACTCCTGCTCCACCACTGAGGAAAGTGAGGAGAAATAGGGCAACATCACTGTCCTACACCTTCAGTTTAAGTGAGGGTACTGCTGACACCGAAAGCGAAGAATCAAGCGGCTCCTTTGTGCTTCATAGTGAGACAGACAGCCAGCAGCATCGTAATAGTTGCAGAGATAAGAAGCCACATCGTAGACCAAAAAAGAGAGACATACACTTTCCGTTCCTTGAGAAATATTATGGAAGAGGTTTCCTGACATCGCACCAGCGGCAGACTTTAGTAGTAAGTATATTATAAAATAGGCAAGCAGCATTTTATTTACACACTGTATATGTGTAGATTTGTGAACTCAAACATATTCGTCCCCCTTAACCCTGAAAATTACTGAAGATTAGTTGACATATCAACTAACACCATGATAAACCACAAAAAATATATATTTTATGTATTATCCATATATGCAAGTTAAGTTCATTCACATGGGAGATCTGTTTTGTCCAAAATGTCCAAAAAAACCCTAGAAGTCTGTAGTACTTTAGAACATCCTTTACATTTGAAACCCCAAATCTCTATTGCAGACTTCACTTGTATGCCATCCATGAGTTTTGTCAATTATAAAACAGTTCCATTTGATAAATTCATCATTTAGTCTCCCAAAACCAAATCTATTATCTATATTAAATATTAATCACAATATTTGTATTTGTCATAGGTTTGATACTGACTTCAATTGATTTACAAAAGTACAATTGAATAGGGGTTCAATCATTTTGCTCATTGTAGACCTTGGAGAAGATTTAATGTTTCATTTTAAACTATACCATGTTCTCAAAATCACTCAAATGACCCATTCAGTTCAGTGATTGGGTGACTGATTTGATTTGTCATGTTTGTGTCCATTTCTCTTTTTAAAGAACTCTTCAATAGGCGGATTCTTCAAGTGCATGAAAAGTTTGTCTTTAACAGACAAACAAAGAAAAAAAACAGAATTGTTTCCCAGTCCAGTTTCAGAGTAAGTTCTGTGCCTCATTCATTCTGCACCTCATTCAGATTTGTGTAAGACTGTGTGAGTGTAGAAAACTGGTTACAGAGATCCCTCAGACGTTCATCGGAACATTTGGAATGCAACTCTGCAGTAATGTGTTGTAAAGAAGTTGTGTTCCTTTCTAGTTTCTTGTCTTTGGAAGAAGAGACTGAAGTCCACGAAGACCAAGATAATCAAGACAATATCAGGATAGTGGTATGTACTGTGGGAACTCGCATATTTCCTTCATGAACAACATGCACCCACAAACTAATTAATGTCTTTCCTGTAGTTTAGCTGTTGGTGTTGTATGACGGCACCCAAAGCTAATGGTTCAACTCCTGTCTCACAAATACTGATGCTCAATGGCGTTTTTCTCGAAGTTTAAGTTTAGTCTCTGCTGGAAAAGTGGAAAGTGTTTTCCATGTAAGGAGACTCTTAGATTGTGTTCCACATGACTATTTACTATTACTTTGTTTTTTTAGAGCCAGAGTGTCATATATTTAGGTTGTATGATGCAATGCAACTATTGTAAAGAATAGACTCCACTCTACGAGGGGAAGAAACCTTTTATCATATAGACAAGACAAGATGGTCATCGCATAATAGGTTAAAAAAGAAAGCATTTGTTATGGTTCTGAGAATACATTGACACCTGCTGTCAGAGTATTCCAGCGTTGCTGAAAGACATTTGTTCCCTTGCAGGATGGAGCTTTGTTTATTCAGAACTTTCACAAAAGAAAAAGACAAGAGTGGGGTTCAAATACCAAGAAAGTTCCATCAGAAGTCAAGAACACAAAAAAGAAACCTCCTAATGCCAAAGATGTCTCAAAAGCCCCGGTAAGGGCACAATCCAGGGGGTCAAAACGATCAAGTCCATTAGAGGTCAAGGAAACAAGGAAAGGTCAGAATACGAAGGATGTCTTGAAGAGCCCAGGATGCCCAGGAAATGCCCAAACCAAAATGTCAAAATCCCTTGCTGTGAAAAATAAAAGTGTCCAAAACATGGCCCGTTATGGCAGCTCTTGTTGCAGTAAAGAGGGAAATAAGATGAGAGGATGTGATAACTCCCAGGTACCGGAGAGACCACAAACTAAGCAGTCCCACAAAACTCCATCCCGTGTCACGTCTCGGCACCTTGATGTTTACGGACACAGAAGATGAGCATAATGTAATAACTCCTGAGCAAATGGACGACGACCAGACACTGGAGAGTACTCAGTGTGAGGAGTCACAGAGTGCTTTTGGACTTGAAGGAAGTTTGCCAGAGTTCTCAGAGGAAGGTGATCCTGTGTGTGAGATGACCGTAGATTAGCCAATATCCACATAGCACAAGTTAATTCAAACACAACTTATTCGAATGGAAATAATAACCAGTCATCTGAGAAATGAGACATTGACTATGAAACATTTGACACTGACACTGAAGCAGGGCTGAGTCCTTCAAAGACTAGCAGACCAGGGACAATATGGTATCCAGTGGAAGTTATTGGGGGTCGTCTGAAGACAGTAATTCCACAATGCTTCATCATTTAAGGTCTGGAAGAAAAAGGGAACAGAAAAAGAAAAGATGGAGTGAAGTTGATAGGCAATTTGGTATCTCAAATGTTGGAAAACCCTGAAAAGTCTGGCTTGAATGGAGGGGATTCACAAAATAAAGAAGCTGCGTCTCAGATGACTGAAAATTCCCTGCCAGTACAAGATCTATACAAAACAGGAAAAAGTCCGGATCCTGTTTCAGACGACCAATGGAGTCAGTCTAAGGACTATTCATGCACACCTCCTGTGCAGTGTATTGAACTGAGTGAAGGTCCAAATGTTAGAGACAACAGAGAAATGGAAAACAATTCCTTTCTGGGCACTATTCCCAGCTTGACACTTGGTGTAGAGGCATTGCCTCAGAATCAGTTTCAGGTGTAGGGCTGATAGATGCTAATGCTTTCTATGAGCATACTGCACTCATCCACGGCCAGAGATTCCATGCAGTCCTCTTGATGCTTTTTCTTGGTCATTTTTTTCTTTGCTCGACGTACTGAACAAGAATCCCCATCTACAGACTGGATTTCACACTCTTGTGATGATGCCACATCACTATCCATGGTCAACTAAATGTGAGTTGTTGCTGGAGGCTCAGAAGCACTTTGGCATGTTACTGTCTCAGTCTGGCCTAACAGTCTATGGCATTCAGATGTAATCTCTGTGTTATTCCCCTGTAATACTGTTTCCGCTGTTTCTTTAATTGAAATATTCCAAGAAATAGAAGAAAAAAACACAAAAGCAAAGACAACCCATGTGATCTAGAAGATCCTGTTCAACAGGACAGTCAAGAACAGATTTATTACCTGAGGGGCTGCGTGACCAACTAAGAGACAGGAAAACATATAAAAAGAAAACATACAATGCCCTGGACTGTGCAGAGTATTTCAGAGCCTAGCTTTCTCTTGGAAAGTGGAACAACATTTGTCTCAGACAAACGACGGAGACCAAAACACACCAAGCACAAGTTCTTCTTGTGCAGTGTTAAGCCAAGAGATGGTCTAGACAGTCGACGAAGAAGGAAGGAAACAACACATCTCAGAGCAGCATTTGCTCTACAACTGAATCTGAAGTGCTCTACAAAACAAAAAAAGAAAAGACAGAGGTGAACCCATGTAGCTCAGGGTCAGAGATAACGGCTCTCACTGTTCACAAGAACTAGATGAGTGGGAAACAACATGCCCAAGTGCCTGCTCCTTTGAAAAGGAAAAGGATCAAGCTCAAGTTTGCTCAAACACACCTGAACACCACCATGTTGAATTCAGAGAGGATGCCATCAATAGAGAAAAAAGAAAGAAGAATACATTGTTGGACTCTGTTGCTTTGGAGATGATTACGAGCTCGGACACGTGCCAGGTTGTTGATGTAGACCCTAAAGTGAAGCTGTGTCTTTCTTTTGGATGCCACAAGAAAAAGAGGAAGTGATGAGATTTCAGCCGAGGTGACTCTTGAAGATACTAATGCAACTGTTGAGTCGGGGCTTGAGGATGGTGCAGCACTGTTACCCCCCCCCCCCCCCCCCCTACACACACCATTTTCTAAAGTGAGAAGAGGCAAAGAAAAAAGCAAAAGTCAAAACCAACATTCTGATGCTCAAGAGGATGCCATATTGCCTTGTTCAGTTGCCTTGTTTAATGTCTCTGAGCCTGAAGATGCTTCAGAAGGGAGAAAAAGGCTGTTTCTAAATATTACCTCCCAAAAATACAGCTGAAGGACACACTTCGAAACGCACAAAACAGACTAATCAAAATGTGTGATTTCTCATAATGATTTATGTTTGGAAATTGAGACACTTTAATGTTATGAGTTTACGTCATGATTTCGGAGTCAATCAGTAGCCTACTTAAAGGTGCTTCCTTTTTTGTAATAATTAAGCTATGGGATGTCCGTTAATAAACATGCAGCTGAAGTACAGCAACCTGTTGCTTATACACACCTGGTTAAAAAAATATGTGGATTGAGATGACTGTGAAAAAGACTATCCAGAAAAGACTATCCAGAAAAGTCTATGTTGGGAAGAAAAGCGAAAGAATAAAACACTTCTATCTCCCCCTGTTAGTACACATTTAAACAGTAATGGAGTAACTTGTCTCATCACTACTATATTGTCAAAACAAAAACAAAGCCATAGATAAAAAAAACTAAGTAATGATGACAAGTTAAATGTGTCTATCTTTTTTCATGCCATGATACTTTGTTCAGACTGACAGATGTCTTGAGAGAGTATTTTATTTTGTCTTTTATGAATATATATTATAAGTGGACATAATGTTTTGGGTCATGCATGAGAATATTTTTTTTTTTACTTTTGTACTCTTTAAAGTGTCTCATATGAAAATATGTTGCCTGAGTGCCTGAATGTGCTTCCTGTTGGATCTATTTAAATAAAATCTATGATATTCAGATGTGAAACATTGTCTCCCTGAATTGTGCATCAGAAACTGCATTCCTTATGGGCAGTAATGGTTTGCGTGCATCTGTATTGGCCTTAATGTGTTTACCACTAACACCTTCTTATCCTATTAGAGAGCCTTTCCCTGACCAAGCTTGTCTGCTGAAAGTCTTGGCGCTTGCAGAATGCTCACAATGTATTTTAGTGGGCTATTCATAGGACTTGGACGTGTCTTTAGTCAGTGTTTATGATTTAGTCTTTTAATACGCATAGCATAACCACAGGCTACCGTTGGATGTTAAGACATATAAGGCTTCAGAGGGAGGATCTTGAAACCCAACCCCTTTGACTATTGTACAACACGGAGTTTTCCACGGTGACTGAACGCGGACTTTCAAACGGCGATAGTTATGTAATAGCCTACTGACCACCGCGCACCGAACAAAAGCATTGCCAGTGCTGACAGTAACGATAACTTTGTCCTGTACGCTTGTCTTAGCTGCTCCATACTAAAACGCTCTAGGAGTGAGCGCAATGACTTCGCGTTGTGGTGTCTGTTGTTTTAACGAAGCCAGAAGAGTGGCTATTTTTGGGGGGACGCATGGAAATGAGATGTCAGGCATTATGCTTGTAAATATGTGGTTAAAGAATGGAGCGGAGATTCAAAGAAGCGGAGTGATGACGAAACCTTTCATTACAAACCCCAGGGCTGTCGAGAAGTGCACTAGATATGTCGACACCGATTTGAACAGAGCGTTCACCCCAGAAAACCTCAGGTAAAGAAATGTGATATAATACTCTAAGCCAACACTTTATCCATTAGGAGTGTTTTAATTTGTGTGGTTGATATGGCGTTTGTGTTTACAACCTGTCAAATGTGTTGACTGGAATTAGAATGAGTTACGCGTCTCAAATAGTTTTTTCCCCTAAGGCTTAATTAAGCTTGTAGTAGGACTTTCTCGTGCGCTCTCTGTAGCCAGTGTGAAAACGTATAGCGATAACGTGATGGTGATGCTCTTTGTTGTTTTGGTTCATGGAAGGCCTTGACAGCTCTTAAAATGTGCCACAGTGTGTAAAGGTTATGATGTATCCTAATGTTAATGACTTGATAGTGGATGCTATCAGTTCTGGGATGTGGTGTTCGGCGAGCACTCATAACAGCATTCATTTCGACAAGTAGCCTACTTTCCAAGACTCGACACAATTAAAAAACAATAGGCTACATTCTGCATTTTAGTGCACAGTATGCAGTGTTATTAATGGTCGTTTAAAGCTGCCCTTAAATGTGCTTTATCACTTTGCTGTTGTGCCCACATCATGGTAACTTTTGCATAGCCAGTGAAAAGCTGTTTCTCCATAATTGTGTCAGATTGCAATAGTGTTGGACTCAGCTGTGTTTTCCTTTCTCTTTCAAATAAAGGGCTCCTGAATGCGTTCTGAAAACAGCCCGAACACATGGGCTCTGAATGATGTGTTTGGCCATTGTAAATTAGCACATTTAAAATGAGTGGAATTTGAACAATAGCCTTCATTCATTTAGTGTTCAATTTTAGCACACCCACATGCGATTCAGACATCTCATCTACACACGTTTGCGACCGTGACAGTACAATTAACAGGAAAGACACATATCACTCATATTTTTAAAATAAATTTAGGCTTTAATGGCTATCACTTTTACCATGGAACATAACATTGACATAGTATTCTGAATTGCGGTGTCAGCCATTGAAACCAGTCAATAACGTCACATGATGAGAAACTGCAGGCACAAAGTGGTTCAGTAATGAGTATTAGTTTAAGGCCTCTTTCTATGTGAATGATGATGAATGGTATTTGCTCAGGGTCACCACTTGAGAGAACATGGTGTGAATTCAAGTAGTGCTTATCAAAAGGTTTATTTCACATTCATGTCATGTGTTTCTGATGTGTTTATAATAGTTTAAGTAATTGAACCAGGAGTAATAACTAAGGAAGTCCACAAACATCCTTTGGTCAAGCATGCAAGTTATGCCCATTCAGTTTCTTGCCACAAAATGTGAAGGCCTGAAGCAGCATCACTTCCTGTATCGTTCCTTCCTAACACATACATGAGACAAGAGCGTTGGTCTGCTACAGAGAATTTCTCAGACCATTCAACAAATGCTACACTAAGCATGAGTGTAATGAGTGTATTGGCAAAGGTGTTTCAGTGGTATCCACAACCTTGGTGGTCTCATGACGCAGCGGTGGAGAGGAGCAACAGGCTCTCAGCCGTGTTTTGCTGAACCTTGGATGGCAAGATGACAGAAAGCTCAAATGGTGGCACGGGCTCCATCTTTTAAATGTAATCTTTCTCTACAGTGCACCCAGTGCTGATGAGCTGCCCTATGAAGTCCGCAGGGCGCAGGAGATAAATAAGACGTTTGGCCCTAAAGGCTCAGCAGATGCTTATGATGTAATCTTCGACCTCCACAACACCACATCCAACATGGGCAGCACTCTCATTCTGGAGAGTTCGACGGACCACTTCACTCTCCAGATGGTGCATTACATTAAGGTGAGATTAAGCTTTAAGACTTAAAAATAAACCAGTGAATTAAGTAAACATATAAGCAAGACGTCAATGTGCCTCTTTTTTTAAAGGGTCACATTTTACACCTTAGATAATTGGTGAGAGTGATGTTTGATGTTGAAAATAATGTAACATGTTTGCTGTTTGAAGCAATATGTGTGGGTGTGTTTTCACTGACTTTGCAGCTGGCTGGTTATTTTGTGAAACAAATAGGGCACTTGTTTGTTATTTTGCCCTGCAGAAAGCCATTGCTCCAGCAAGTTGTCCGGTGCTTTTGAATGAACACCCACTGCTTAAGTATTCCACCTCACGCTCTGTAGCCAAGCACCCCATTGGTAAGACCAAAGTACAAACCTGAAAGAAAACAGTGTGTGAAATGTGGTGCTAGGTGTTTGAACTTTTGAACATTTTTCAGCTCTAACAAAATAGCATTCCCTTGGCTTTACTGCATTTCCTCTCATTAAAATCCACTGAGCCATGGCGAATTCTGACGTCCTTCTCTGTACATTCATTGTACAAAAATATGTGTCTGGAACAGTTATTTAGACGCGCAATGTTTTGGTTCATTTCAGGTCTCGAGGTTGGCCCACAACCTCAGGGTGTATTAAGAAGCAACATATTTGAGTCCATGAGGGTGATAATGAAGCATGCTCTTGATTTCATTGAGCTTTTCAACAACGGTAAGTGTACTGGACCTTCAAGAACACAATGCCAGACAGCCCCCCAAATGGCAGGAAAGTAGAAAAGGACAGAGGCAATATAAGTAGTATCAGTCAGTAAATATAAATGTATTGTTATTGTTGTAATGTGTTGTTTTGAACTTAAACCAACCAAAACAACCTGTAGTGAAAGGTTAAGCTTATTTACACCTGGCTGACCAATAAATGTTTTGTGATGACTGGACGTTGGAGACGTCTGTCTTGTGTGCATCATATATTGTTGTGTTATTTGAAAATCAGCGAAGCCTTCAGCTTTGTGCCCTGAAGTGATTGTCTACTTTATAATGAGTGACATTTGGAGACTTAGACCCGCGTTCATGGAGGAGTGACTCACCAGGCCCCTGTGGTCCTCTGCTTTCATTTACAGCTCAGACTCTGACTTCTGAAATGCCCCTTTTTGCTAGACTTCCTTTTTTCTGCTTTCTCGTGAGCTCATGCGGCAGTGTCTGCAGTTCTCAGGTCTAGTGCAAACTCAGTGTTTCCAACCCCCCCCCCCCCCACACACACACACCCTCACTGCCCCTGTCCCAACGTAAACACGCTGTGAGTGCCAAGTGCGGGTGAGTGAGGAGCAGGGTTCTCTTGTGTGCTTGAATAGAATGCTTGTCGGAAGCTGGGCTGTTTCCATGTCGTTAGGGCCGCTCTGGGTGTTCCCGTCTTGTGTTGCGGAAGGGCCACAATGTGCTTGTTCATGAATACCCTACTGTGGTGCTGATTTTTGTTGGAGGGTTTTTTTCCGCTCAGAGCCCACTTCCACGTGTCTGATCCACATGGTGTGCGACAGCTGCAAAAAAAAATAAAAAAATCACAGCGGTCTTTGTGAAAGGGCACAGAATTTGAACTCAAATTTCATGCCAAAGAGAGTGTAACTCACATGTTTCACAGTCAGAGGAGCTGCTGCTGCTGCTGTTTGGGTCTGTCGGCCAATAAGCTGCAGAATTTCATTGTCTCATGATCTAATAAGAATGTGTCCATAGTTTCAATTAATAATTATCATATTATATCATAGCTTAGAGTAGGAATGTCTGCATAAAAGAGCTAAAGTTACGTATTCACTCAAGTGAAAATGTTTACGCCATTATGTGAAAATGTTTAGAGTATGAATGTCAGCATAAAAGAGCTAAAGTTGCACATATTCACCCAAGTGAAAATGTTTATGCCATTATGTGAAAATGTTAATTTACTACTCGTTCATTTACCGCAAGCAGATTATGTGCAGATGACAAATGGCCCATATTGCATAATAGAATTACTCTCTTCTCCTCACCATTGTTTCCTTGTTTTTCATCATCAGTGGAGTAATGTATATCATGACCCGTAATAAATGATCTATTGATGTATTTTGTTTGTGTCATAGGTGTGGAGTTTCCTCCCTGCAGTGTCGACGTGTTCAAAGTTCAGGAAAGGATGGACTACCCCAGAGACACAAACGGCAACATCACTGCCATGGTGCACCCAGATCTGCAGGTATAGTGGGCGTTGTTTGCATTTTAATATGCTGTTTATGTTTTTATTTATGTTATGTTTTTACTCTGTGCTGGAGCACTCAGTCCACAGTGTTCTTGGGAAAGCTGTTGACATGCATGCTTTAGTGAATACATTAGCCTTTAACTCAGAGCTGTGAGCCATGGCTCTATTGTAATGTGTGTGAATGCGCATGCGCATGCCTATGACTCAGGAACTCTGAGGCTGGTCTCTGTGACTCTAAGGACAAGCTGTATTTTTCCATCCACCCAAACACTGGAAAGGAAAGAATACAGACTAAATCTTAATGTTTTTAAACCATGTCCTTAAATGGACTTCCCTTTTTAAAGCTCTGAAACATTTGAGGTTTTAATTTCCTCCCCCTCCTTCCCTTTCTCATTGCCTCTTCTGTTTTCTCTCTTTGTCGCTCTGTTTAAGGACTGTGATTGGGAGCCACTGAACCCTGGTGATCCCATGTTCCAGACGTTTGATGGCAGGACCATCCCTTATGAAGGCCCCAGCCCAGTCTACCCAACGTTTATCAACGAAGCCGCCTATTATGAGAAACAGCAGGCTTTTGTGACAACTCGACGAGAGACATTAGCTGCCCAAGCCATCAGCAAAATAGAACAGTAACGTCTCAGAAGTCCCATAGGTGTAGAAGGTACTGTTAGTTCACCCTAAAACTCAGAGAACTGTCCATGAAACATAATAATGCCGCACTTTTGCACCAATTTGCAGTTTATACAAAGAAATGCTTAGTTTGAGAATAAAGTTTTTAACAAAATATTTTAGAGTTACGAAAACACTGATTCAACTATGCAGGTGTATTCCACAAATGTGGAGCTTATTATGTGAAATACTATTTTTGAAACTTTTTTTGTGATATTACTGTCAAAACCTTTCCCAGCAGATAATTATAGATATATTTTAGGGAATAAACAAGATTTATATGTTTAAAATGTAATAATTTATGTATTCATCTGCTTGACAAAATATTCGTATGTACTGTGCATATTCAGGACAACATAATAGTCTCCTCTTGTACTACTCAGGAATAACAGACGATTAGAGGCAGCACAATATAAACTCCGATGACTGTATCACACTTTATAATAACCTCACTTTGATATGTTCATATTTCATAATGAATTGAAATAGCCTTAAACTCTTAAAATAATCTCCACACTCTCTTGAGATGACTCCACTGGTGCTTCCCTGTGCTCGCCTTAACAAATCTGTAATGGGGATTAGAAAAAAAAGGAATGGAGCTCAGTAGACGTGCGTGCAATATGTGCTACCACTGCATATGAAGTGGGAAGATACTGTCCTTGTTTTATTTAATGGTTGTAAATTAAGTAATCAAGTATGTGTTGTGGTGAATGTTGAAATGTAGAGATGATTTAAATATGGGCCATGATGTTTTACTTTTGGTATAAGTTTACTGTTATTTTATTGATGATGGTAAATCTTTAAAAATCATTGTGGTTTGGTGTTTGTATGTTGAGCCTTTTCTGGTGATTAAGAGTTGTAGTGTAATTTATTTTTAGGGTCGAAAGCTATGCAATATTTTATATGTTGATGCTTAAACTATTTGATTCTGTTTGATTGTCCTAGACAAGATGAGTATGTGATGTTTTCATTGCACCATCCTTTGAAGTTGATCAATTGTTATATCTGCCCTTATAGAAATAATCTGAGCATCTTGTGAGTCTTAAATCGTTTTATGTGGAGAGAGATTTCTTATGACGTATCCTCTAGATTTTTAAAGTTGCTTCAAAATTAAAAAAGTGAAACTTTATGAACACTTACAGGTTTGTTTTTAATCATTTCTATTTTGAATGGGTAGCATTACATAACCTGAACAATGTCTACAGTGACATGAATGGACTAATTAAGAGACCATGAATAGGGTTGAGCAATTCAGTCATCTCTAAACTCTTATCGAATCTAAATTAATTTATTATAACAAATTACATAGGTTCAGTTTTGAGCTTGTTTTATGTTAATTATGAATGAATAATTATGAACAACATATAACAGAAGTTCTTTGATTTTGAGTTTGATGTTGTTAGTTATAATTATTATTAGCCATCAGCTAATAATTTCTTTCTTTCTTTATGAAAGTATTATCGTGAGACTATTAAGAAAGAATTAATTATGGAGCTACTGTTACTAAAGTCAATCAGTGAAAATATAATTTATCTTTAGTCAAATTGCTCAGCACTAATGGGCAGTTTACATAAAGCTAATGTAAGTTGTGTGTGCTTGCAGTCAGTGGACGCAACCACAATATTAGTAGTAATTCAGGGGGGCGCTGAACCCACACCCCATCTCTCGCCCACTCATATCCTGTGTGCTCTTCACTGTCCTGTCCATTAAAGGCTAAAAAGCAAAACAATAAACTTTTTTTTAATACAAGTATTAGTAGTAATTAGAGACACAGTACCCAGGTTTACAGTATGTCTCACTGTCAAGCTGTGAGCATCCCTTAGCTGAGTAGTAAAATGATGAAGAAATGTGAACCAAATTACAAGTGAATAGGAGTTTTGGCCTGTCTTAGATTAGATTAGATGCAGTTTGCATCTAACCAGAAGAGCAAAAAAGTAGAAAGGTGCAATGTGATATAGACAGGTGGTGCCGTTTAAACAGTATAAGACATGTAGTGCAGTGTAGACAGAAGTATACAGTAAAGAAAGTGGTATAGTCATATAAATAATATAAATATGTGCAATGTATTAGCAATAGCCTAAGAGCAGAATAGATATGGATATGCAGTGAGAACAGTGTATGAACAACATGTACAGTATATATATATATATATATATATATATATATATATATATATATATATTGCACATTTGTGTGCGCAGTGTAGTAGCAGTAACATTATACATAATATAAATATATGCAGTGTATGTAATATTATAATAAAACAGTGTAACAGTAATATTATAATGAAAAAAAAAAAAACTGAATAAACAGAAACAGAATAAATGTGGAAATTCAGTATGAACCAGACAGATGCAGTACAGATATGTGCAGTATACAATACATTATAGGAGTAAAAAATAAGTCTATGTGCAGTAAGAACAGTATAAGAGCATTAGAATATAACTATGTATTGGTGTAATTACAGTAGGCTACATTGTATAAATATAAATAGACTATTGGGATAGGGTAGTGAAGCATGTTCTAATACTTCACCACTAGAGGGAGATACAGGTCCAGTTTAAAGGCAATTGCACTCTATCTTCATTGGAAAGGAAATTAACTCTATTGCTTACAGATAAGATTTGTTATCAGGCTTCGTGAAAATCCTTGCAAAAGACTACACAATGTGTTTAATTTCTAAGTTGTTCACTTAGAAAGAGAATTTGATGCAATAAACATTTAGAAATATCAAGCCAGTGAAATACATCAGGGTATACAATACCGCCAGATATGAAATCAGTATTGACTAGTTATCAGAGACTGATGGCAACATGCTTTTAGTAAAATTATCCTTCACCTCTGGCAAAGGTTCTAGAAAAGCTATTAAAAACAGAGCATAGGCATCTCTATCTCTCACCAATCAGAGATGTTCTTGGCTTCTTGTGATTAATGTTTCCGCCCCTGACACAGGTCTTGTTCCCGGAAGCCTCTCCCCTGGCCAGAGTTCAAATCTGAGGCTCAGCACAGTTGGATGCAGCAAATACTTAGTGATGTAATTCCGCCAGCACATCCACTCTAAGAAATTAACAACATTTTGTAATATTGTCCACTTATTTTTTTTCTTTATTTTTTTTAACTCATTTAACTGTATTCTGTTATCTATCACGGTCATACTAATGAAGTGATGGATAGCCACAAGACCTGATGATGCAAGACCTCCCTGGTGACTTCTTTTGCTGATTTCCATTTCCAGGACTTGAACAGCAATCTAATTTCTGCAACGTTGATAGGAGCAATGTCTGGCATGTAGACAAAAAATCCCTTTATTTGATAGAATTCCAAATGTTTTTCTATTAAACAGTAAATAAAAGGAACATTGAACCCATAAATATAACATTACATCTGAAAATACATACTGTATGTCTGTATTTTCAAAGCATTTGCTCTGTATTTCCTGTTCAAAACCATGTTCAACCAATTAGGGCTTGGTGAGTGCATATCTTCTGTTGCTCTTGGGTAAGTAACTGCACACCCTTAGATGTGCACACACACACACACACACTCACAGAGAGAGAGAGAGAGAGAGAGAGAGAGACTTACTAGGGAAGTATCAGTGGATCTATTCCTCAGTTTCACTGTTTCATCACACTGGACTAGCCATCACCAGGCCCCCCGGACATCATGATACCCATATCGGATGTATTATGTTCTCCTCTACCAGTGGACAGTGGAGTGGAATTAGATGACTGCGGATGAAAATCTACAGGGGCTTCTGAGCATAGTGACTGTACTGTTTGAAGCCAAGTCTAGCTCATCTCTGAATGTCTGAATCCATTAAAACATTTATTATTTAAAATTCAGTCCTTAGTATTAGGCTATGCATGGCTTTGAATGCTGATCCTGAAAGAACTGATCTATGTTGTGAGCTGGTTTAGACAAAACTATATTAAATCTTTAAGTTTGAATACAAAACACTAACAGTATAGTTATAGACAAAGACCCGCATAGCCATTTCAACGCAAGAAACATTAGATGGTAATATATGAAGAAAAAAATAGACTACAGGTGGTACCCTGAAAACGGATTGTATATTGTATTGTATTTCTTTATTTACAGGAGTGGAGTCCAATGTTTGTTTGACACTTCATTCATACATTGACTTTAATGTCCCTGAACCACAGAGACGCCCTTACAAATGTTAATAAAGACACATGTATTTAATTGGTCTTACACCCTCTGACGTCAGTACTTGTAGTGTGGCGGAAGCTGGAAGTTCTGTCTGTGGCAAACTATGATGTTGCAGTCTATGTTCATTAGAGGTTGGCGCTTCAACTAGGTAGCTTAGCTCAATGGACGTGTCATTGCTTCATAACAATATAAAAAAGGCAACAAAGAGTGGGACTGTGCCTGACAAGTAAGTTTCTTTGTGCGTAGTTTCGTGTTATCCCGGATTATTGAATACACCTTGTTACAAAGCTGTTTCACTTGCTACAATGTGGGAACATGAGGAATTCGAAAGACATTGGAAGAAGGAATTTCCAGATGGGGAAGTGCCGAGAATGGACATACAGTCGGTGGAAGACATTGAAATGGAACTGGACAGATGTAAAGCCAATCTCAGAAAATTGCAGCAGGCACTTGCGGAGGAGAAATTTAAAGTGATTTTCCTTCAGACCTCTCTCACCAGAAGTAAGAAAAGTTATGACAAAGGAAGGTGGGAACGCACTTACCAGAACGAGTCGGATGTCTACACCATGATTTCCAAACCCGATAAGGCACAACAGAAGCAAGAACAGTCTATCGAAGTAAAAGATACGGAACGCCCAGCGCAGCCTGAGAAAGACCCAGTGATTAATAAACAAGGAGAAGATCCCGCTCGAATTAGTTCATTTGTTCGAAATACGCCAGGCAAACCAAGTAAACCAGGTAAACCCATCCCACCTCCACGTAAACATCTGAGCTTCCAGAAGGGAGCACCTACCCCAGCCCCAGCACCTTCCCCAGCACCTACATCACAAGTTGTTGATGGCAGCTGTATTAGCCGTGCCGAGGGTCGTTCTGATCCCAGCAGTGACCATGAGTATGAGGAGGTGGGTCTGAACCAGAATTTTGTCTCGAGAAACCTTGTAAATCCCAATGCAAGAGACTCCCAAAGACTGAATCTGCAAAAGGATGCACTGCGACAGTTTCGTCTGAGCAATGATTTGGACTCCAGTGATGATGGAAGGCTTTCACCTTTGGGCATTCGGTTGGCAGGGGGTTCCGGACGCAGCACTCCAGACAGACGGAGTGATGGATATCTGAGTTCAGATTCAGGTAATGATGTTTATGGCATTCGCTGTGATTGCATTATTCCCCAAAAGTGAGAATATGTGAATTAAAGATGTAAATGTTACTATTGTTGCTATCACTGGCAATTGGAATGTCACTGCTTGGGTAGGCTTACTGGCAAAGAGGAACTTGCTGTCTGTGTCCTCATATGACAACCCCACATGTTAAAGTCACCTCACTTCAGTATGTCAAAGATGCAGTTAGTCAGCATGCTTTGGGGAAGTTGGCTCAGGACTGGTCAGAGATAATTACTCACATGGTGTTTGGATTTCCCATTTCAGTTTTATCACAGATTTTACATTAGGCAAGTATGTTTAGCAATGTTGGAAAAAATGACCGTAACCTATGTAAGCCCAAATGCCTCTTCCTGCAGAGCTGGGTCAGGCCTTGGAAGCTCATGTGCTAGAGACTGACAGGAGGCTATACAAACTCACAATGCAGAAGTGGATATGAAGGTTGAATAAGACTCAAAGTAATGGTTAGTTGTGGTAGCCTAAGCCTACACTGAGTGGGTTGTGTTGTCATATGTGGCCGCAGGTTTCTGACCATGCCCTATTTAAGAATAAAGGTCAATGCAACTCCCAGAATGGATTAGAAAAGGTTTTGCGTTAGTGTGAAGAAGCATCATCCGTCATATCCCATCATTTCACAGAGCATCAATGCTTTTGTGGATTCAGAAAAGTCACTTGGTAGCCTATCCTGTCCCATTCTCATTTGCTTCATTTAGGATCATTAGGAATAGGCCTAAATCTGGGGTCTGAATAAATGTGTGTGTGTGTGAGAGAGAGAAAGAAAACATCTGTTGAGTATGTGGGACAAGTGTCAGACTAAACTAGTGGTTAGTTTGTTTTTTAATTTGTAGGAGCAGCAGTCGTCCTTGCCTGCAGCATATGGCATGGTGGGTTGCAGTAGGCCCTGTCTTCATGCTGATTTTGAAGAGAGTGCATGTTTGAATGCCAGTCATGATGGGCACTGGTTTCGGTCAGCTTGTGTGTGCTTTTGGCTCAGTATACCCTGTGGTTAAACGGCCTTGCTTAACATTTACTTCGTGAGAAAGTTTGTTGTGTGCTCAGTTCCTCATCCTTTTCCTCTGTCTGTTTGTTTGTTTAATGAGTTCATCCTTCTGAAGGATCTCTTGTTCCATTATCTCATTTGGAGTGGACTAAGAGGCCTCCGCACATAAGCTACTGTAAGCGTCTCTGTTCTTGAGGCCACCTGACTAGGTGCTTGTTATTTTCGGTTCTCATGACACAGGTGTGGAACACAGGTTCGTTGTGTTGAAGGTGGAAGTGTGAGTAGAGAAAGGGGTCAACGTTATTATTCCTTAGAATTGGAATATGTGTCCAGTTATCAAAGATATGTAGCAGCTGCTTCATTCAAAAATGCATTCAAGTTTTCCGGTATGGCAGTGTACTTCACAAGAATCACACAAGATTACGTCTAAATATGGATGTAATAATGCTCTGTTGTTAAGTAGGCCACTCATATTCACTGAGGAACTAAGAGTTCACGTCTCACAGAAAGCTGTTGTGGATATTGTGTCAGCCTTTCACGCCAGTAATGCCTTTTCAGTTTACCTCAATGATGTCTGGTTCAGATTGAAAAGGCAGGCTGTTCAACAGTGGAGGAAGTCAAATGCAACACAATTTAACACCTGCAAATGAGACACGGACGGTGCACAATGCAAACACTAATCAGCTGCAAGGAAGTAACATGTATGAGTGTGAGTATCTGTCTGTATCTGTCTTTGTGTGTGTGTGTGTGTGTGTCTGTGCATGTGTGTGTGTGTGTGTGCCCCCTCAGGTGCAAGTCATGTAGGCTACCTTCAAATCTCTGAGCTATTGTGAGCAGCACCCTATGTGAAGTTTGTGGTTGTGTTTAGCAGGGTACTGCAGCCCTGCCGGTGGGTGTTTTGTGCCCCTTCGTTGAGCCTGAGTGTCTGGCGCGCTTCAGCCTGTGACACCTTGAGCGAGACGCAGGATGTTCAGTGCTGTGCTGGCCTTGTGAGCTTCCTCTGCTCTTCGTTAGTCAAGCGTCTAGAGCTGCTACAACTTTGCTAATGTTACCATCCTCAGCTTCCTCCAAGGCAGCGACTCTAGGAAGTGGAGTTTAATAATAGCTTAGCGTATCATCACTACAGACAGATGGGGTAAATGGATTCAATTTTGTGTTGCAGGGCCTCTCCCAGAGGGCCCTATATCCTCTTATGAGGGCATATTCTTCCTCACACCGCACCATTTTTCTAGACATAGCTCATGCTCACAACACTAAGGGCCTGCCCAGGCCCATCCTGGTGGATCCTGTTTTTGGAGGGGAACAGTTGGCTGTCTTCCTGCCAAAATAGTGGGTGTGCGTTACTCAGAGGATTGTGACAGTGTCTCTCTTTCTCTCTCTCTCTTTCTCTCTTTCTCTCTTTGTGTGTGTTTGTGTGTGTGTGTGTGTTTGTGTGTGTGTGTGTGTGTGTGTGGGGGGGGGGGGGGGGGGTGTATTTCAATGCGCATGTCCAAATGCATTGGTCTCTTTGTGATTATATACCGTGTCTACACAAAGTCCATCTGACTTGTACCTTTGTACTGACTTGACTACCAAGCGTTTCACTGAGGAAGGTAGACAAGACTTCCTCCCTTAGTAGGACAGAAGAGCTGCTAAATCTGAAGAGGATGAATCACCTGACCATGACCTGTCCTGCTGCGTCTCTACATATCTGCCCCTAACCAAGGGCTGTTCAGGCTCTCCACACACTGACCTAGCAGCACAGAAACCAGCTCAACAGAGAGGGTGGGTCCCATCAGAACCAGCTCAATAGAGAGGGTGGGCCCCATCAGAACCAGCTCAACAGAGAGGGTAGAGAGGGTGGGCCCCATCAGAACCAGCTCAATAGAGAGGGTGGGCCCCATCAGAACCAGCTCAACAGTGAGGGTAGAGAGGGTGGTCCCCATCAGAACCAGCTCAATAGAGAGGGTGGGCCCCATCAGAACCTGACCATGTGGACACTCGCTTAAGAAAATGTCTAGCTTTACTAAATCCAAAACAATAAAACATGTCCATTAAAAAAGATACTGTTACAGTATGTAGAAAACCGTGAACTATATTTGACCAGCAGGGAATATGAAATAGGTGAGAATTCAATGAAGGCTGTGGCCTGTTGGTAGTCTTCACCTGTCTCTGAATGTGAGTTTGCTTGTTCTGATCTTAGATAAATAGTTTTAAATAATATTAGCTTCCTGTCCAATTTAAATGCAATGTTTTAGTTAGACTTTAAACTTTCCACTTTGCCAGTTATATTAGAGGAAGTGTGTGTATTTATGTTTTTTTTTTTTGTTGGTTTAAGGCCGTGTGTCATGAATGGAATGAGGAAATATCTGGAAAAAGTTTGAATATCCTACAAAGCAAAATTTTTTAGACAGCTATAGTTCTCATCCTCCCGTCCTGTATGCATTTAGATTCTCTCTCTGTGTGTGTGTGTGTGTGTGTGTGTGTGTGTGCGTGTGTGTGTGTGTGTGCGTGTGCGTGTATGCGACTGCACGTGTGTCCTAGAGTATGCAAATGGTACAGGAGGTGCCTTGCACAGAAATGTGACACCTTAAGTGACTCATTTTATATGCTTCCATTTTCATGTCGTCCATCTGTACAGTGGGGAGTGGAGATGTTGGTGTTTGCCTGTGTGTGTGTTACTTATCCTGTTTGTTCCTTAGTTCTCCGCAACGTCTTTTTAAATGTTTTCATTTATTTTTTAGCTCTTTAGTTTCAGCACATGAGAAACACATCATCAGGGAAGCAATGTTTGGTCATTAATATTTTGAAAAGTATTATTCATTCAAACTTTGTAGGACAGAAGACAATCATGTTCTCAACACAAATGAACCATGAAAAGTCTATAAGGCTCTAGATTTGGAAAAAAATGTGAAACGAGTGACATTGAACATATGATAAACTTATGTATGCATTTGGTACTCATGCACTCATTATGACCGCCGCATTTTTTCGCATGTCCAAATTTCCGTCAAGGATTACGGGACACTGAAAGACCGGGGTACACGAAACTTGGTGGGCATGTAACCCCACATGGATAGCATGGAACCATCGTTTTTCGTTTTAATCTGTAGCCCCCCCGCTGGACTGGACCCCCCGAAAGGAGACACAGTTTTCTGCGAATATCTCGAGAACTGTAGGGTTTAGGAGGACCATTTTTTTGTATGTTGATCTCAAGGGGCCATGTCAACCCATTCCATAACCACTCATTTCATGTATAGCGCCACCTAGTTAAACACAAAAAAGTAAAAATGAGGTGTTGTAATCGCAGATATCTGTGACCTAACATAGTCAAAACTGCACGAAATTGGAAGTGTAGGATCATTATGACACCCTCTGAATGCACACCAAGTTTCGTGGAATTCCGTTCATGGGGGGCCACACAATAAATTAATTTATGTTACTATACACCAACTGGCCTGTAGGTGGCCGGAGACAGTTTTCTGTGAATATCTCGAGAACCGAAGGGCCTAGGAGGTCCACCTTTTTTTTGTATGTTGGTCTTAAGGGGGCATGTCAACCCATCCCATTACCACTTATTTCATGTATAGCGCCACCTAGTTAAATTAAAAAGCAAAATATTGTCATCACAATATCTCTGGCTGACATGGTCAAAACTGCACGAAATTGAAAGTGTAGGATCATTATGACACCTTCCGAATGCATGCCAAGTTTTGTGAACTTTCGTTCATGGGGGGCCTTACAATAAAATGATTTATGTGTACATTTAGTGACCGAACAAGGATTCCTAGGATACTGAAAGACCAGGGTACACGAAACTTGGTGGGCATGTAACCCCACATGGATAGCATGGAACCATCGTTTTTCGTTTTGATCTGTAGCCCCCCCGCTGGACTGGACCCCCCGAAAGGAGGGTAGGGCAGACACAGTTTTCTGTGAATATCTTGAGAACCGTAGGGCCTAGGATGACCAATTTTTTCTGTATGTTTGCCTCCAGGGGTCATGTTAACCCATTCCATGTGCACACATGTGCATAAACAGATACACACGCACACACATACATTCACAGTAATCATACTATGACACATACTCACACAGTAGACACCATGTACGCATGCATGCACATGCACAAACACACATACGCAGACAAACACACAAGCAAGGGGGTCGGGTTGTATAAAATGAATTTTACATGTGAAATCTATGAACTAATCATGTTTTGGTACTTGTTGTCTAGCAGATACCAGTGAGAATTGAGTGTGGATAATGCAATTTAGTGAGACAGTTAGAATCATATAGGCCTTTCAGCGTGATTTATTTTTGTGGAAAAAATGTGCTGGACTGGGCGGCGGTCATATTTTGTACCGCTCTGCGGTACATCTAGTTATTCTTTAAATTGTACATCTAGAACCCACAGCATTGACCAACCCTTTTTTTCACACACCCTACCTCAGTTCATTTGGTTGAAAAGTTTTTTGGTAAAAAAAAAAAAAAACAGATCTATAATTTGCCCATATTTTATCATACTTGATCCTCTGTTTTCATACTGTGAGTTGTTGTTATTGTGAATGAATGGCCTTTCAGCATTCTTTATCTTCAGACTAATACAGGTTCCAAACAGAGCCGTATTGAGAGATCTATGTACGGCTCTGGTTCCAATGGCAGTGTCGGGCTACTCTCCCTGAGGGCAATCACTTCTAACAGGGAGGCTCCACCGGGAAAGTAACTGAAGTACTCCGTTCCGTACCTGAAGCGCTCCGCTGCGTAGCATAAATATGTTTTTAGAGGACTGGTCTAATTTTTTTGAACGTATCACTTCTGGTGTAGCCAGTTCCTTTGATCATAGTGGAGGCTAATTGTTGCAGCAGACGCTACATGAACAGAAGACTTGAGTTCTGCGCCCTGTGTAGCCTAGAGTCAGTGGTGCAGGCAGTGTTGTGAAAGGCCTGACACATGACAGGGTGCTGCAAATTCACAGTTGCACTACGAGATAGACGACTCTAACTTTGTTTGGGTGTAAAAATATGATTCAGATGTCTGGTGAGCTTTGTTTAAAGTTCTTTGCTGTTGTTTTCCGAATACCTGGTCTATTCAGTCATAACATTGCAGTGTTTAAACTCACAACCAACTAATCCTTTTTAAAATGGCTTACTTATCTCTCTCTTATCTTATTTCATACAGCCTGTTAGTAGCTCTCTTTGTATCTTTCTGTTTTTCACTCTATATTTCCCTCTGTATCTTTCTCTCTTTCTGTTTCTCTTTCTCTCACACACACACACTCAGTCAGTCACTCACTCATACATACACAAACTTCCCCCCCCCACACACACCTCCTAGCAATCTTGCTCTAGATAAACCACACCGATCAAGCTAACTGACAGCCTGCTTCGGCTGCCATGGAAACCTGTCAAAAGGGGCTGACCATTGTGGTCTCTGTGAAGGGGGGACAGGTTTTGACTTCTCGCCTTTCTCCCAGCTGTGCTACACCTCAACAGTTTGAGGTCAGGAAACGGTGAATTTGTCTCAAAGACGCCCTGCTCACAGGAAAAGACTTACAGAAAAGGCTTACTCATTAACGGCTAAAAGTTCCAACTTGGTTGAAAGTGAGAAGGGTGTTGTACGTCAGATTCGCTACTGAGTGGTCCTCATGACGTGGGACCCTGTGCGTTAGCACCCCCCCCCATCAGTTTTGTGGTATTTGATGACGGATCACGTAGGTTGTGAGCACTATGAAAGCCATGCTCCTTTCCACAGGGGTGAATCAAAACACAAATCAGTGGCAGCGGACAGAGCTGGACAAAGGTCACTACTCTCTCTGTGTAATGAATGGGGAGCCATACAGCAAAGCTGTTGTGTGTGGAACTGGTCTCCATTTAATGTCACAGAGTGGCATTCACAGTGGCTCTGTGTAATGCTGTTTCTCTCACTGAATACACTCACATGCACACACAAACGCACACACTGATTGGCTGTATTGGGCAGAGTTTAAGGTGGTCAGTGGGTCTTTTTCCGCATTCCTTTGTTTTCCTCATCATTTTCACTTCCTCGTCTGGACCAGGTGAAATGGGGAACAAGCAGCCTGTCAGATTTGCAGTGCTTGCACTCACTGTGATACTCAGAGCTTTAGAGCACTCAAAGAGTACATGTGGTTCTCTCTCTTTCCCTCTCTCTCTCTCTCTCTCTCTCTCTCTCTCTCTCTCTCTCTCTCTCTCTCTCTCTGCGCATGGTTGGTGTGAGTGGGCGGAGTCAGTGGTGAGTGGATGGTGTTTCGGTCGCTGTACCGCGAACGAGTGTTCTGTTTAAATCTCTATTTCTCACTTTACTTCTATTTTCTTTCTTTCTATCTATTACTTTCTGCTGGAGTACTAAAGGTTCTTGCTTGGTTTAGTTTTCTGGCAATAAACAGGGGGTTTTCCCCTAAAGCGACTGCCTCCAGTCTTGTGCTGGAATCATGGCAGAGATTTTTGGTCAACTAACTCGGCGTCATGCTGTTAAAATAGCATCGGCAGCCAGTGTTGAGGATTGTAGTTTGGCTGCCGGAGAAATTGTTGGTCATGAGAATATCGTATCAGCATCTCGCATGAACAACGCGATTGTGCTTTTCTTAAAATCAATTGAGTTTGCCAATCAGCTGACGGAGAATGGCGTGGTGATAGATGGCGTTTTTACCTCTGTTGCCCCTCTTTCTACGCCTTCCAAGAAAGTCATTTTGTCTAATGTCCCCCCATTCATTTCTGATGAGATTCTAGGACAAACACTGTCGCGCTATGGCAAAGTGGTCTCAACAATTAAAAAAATCCCGATTGCGAGTAAATCTCCGTTGTTGAAACATATAGTGTCCTTCAGGCGTTTCGTGTACATGATCCTTAAGAATAACAATGATGAATTGGACTTGACAATTAATGTGACTGTGGATAACTTTAATTATGTGATTTATGCAACAACTAGCATTATGAAATGTTTTGGTTGTGGACAATCGGGGCATCTCGTGCGCGCGTGTCCTGATAAAAAGGATGACACGAATAATAGTGGAAACAGTGAAAATAGCAATGAGTCTAGGGGTGATGTGGCAGAGGGAACGTCTAAAGAGACCAACAACGAACCTAATGTTAACTTTGGTGCAAATAATGAGGAGGAGGCTGCTGCCTCTGCTAGTGGGCCGGAGAGCCAAACTCCTGATTTAACGTTAAATTCAGTCCAAGGGCACGGGGAAAATCACGATGTTAGATCGGCTGATGGGGAGGATCTTTCCGCACTTTTGGGGGAGACTATCACTGATTCTCAGAACTGTCAGGGGAGCAATGATGATGTCATTAATGGGGAGGTTTCCGTCGCTATGGAAGACATGGAAACCTCCGTGTTGGAGGAGGACATTAATGTGTTTAAAGCACCGTCGAATAAAGGAAAAAGAAAGCGCATTATAAAGAATAAAGGGGGACGCGCTCATATAGAATTGACTGATAATGAGAGTGAAAGTGATCTTTCTGACTGTAGTGTAACCTGCAGCTTGCGACTAAGCGGCTATCGCACTCGCAATTATAGAGTGGAGGATATAAAGAAATTCCTTAAGGACACAAAACATTCTAGGAAGGTCCGGGTAGACGAATTTTTTCCTGACATTGAACAGTTTATGAACAAATCACGAGCATTTATGCGTGATGGTAGCATCACTGATCAAGAAGGATTTCGTCTAAAAAAGATTCTCACAAAACTCAATGTTCTACTGAATGCCAACGATGACAAATGTTAAAAACAATTTCCACTTTGTGTCCTAGGATGGCTGATTGCATATGTCTATATTTATTTTTTTATTTTTTCTTTATAATGATGGGTGAATTTCGTGTTGCTTCTTTAAATGTAAATGGCGCAAGAGAAAAAATTAAGAGGCTCTCTGTGTTTGAAACAATCAGACAGAATAAGTTTGATGTTCTCTTTATGCAAGAAACGCACAGTGATGCGTCTAATGCAGCTGCTTGGGCTCAGGAGTTTGATGGTCTGTCCATACTTAGTCATGGTACTTCTACTAGTGGTGGGGTTGCAGTTCTGTTTTCTAAGTCCTTTATTCCCATCACTTTTGATGTTGATGAAGTTATAGAGGGAAGACTTTTAAAGGTCAGAGCCCAGTTTGAAAATCGTTTTTTTTGTGTTTATTTGCATTTATGCTCCTACACTGGCAACAGATAGAATGCTGTTTTTAAATACTGTTGGAAATGTTATAAAAAATTGCTGTTCAGAGGATATTCTTATCCTTGGAGGAGATTTCAATTGTACTGCACAAAATTTTGACAGAAATCATGTCGAGCCGCACATGCCCTCTCGTAGACGGCTTGTAGAGATTATGAAGTCCAATGATCTTAGTGATATTTGGAGGAACTTTCATGGTGAACAGAAGCAATATACTTGGGCACACTCATATAATAATTGTTTGTCTCTTGCAAGACTTGACAGGTTTTATGGTTTCAAACATCAGCGTAGTCTATTCAGGAAATGTTCAATAATTCCAGTTGGCTTTTCTGACCATAGTTTGGTTTTCTGTTCTTTATTTCTAGAATTTGTAAAACCAAAAAGTGCCTACTGGCACTTTAATACCAATTTGTTGGCTGATGGCCATTTTAGAGAAGTCTTCCTTTTTTTCTGGAAGGAATTTAGAACCACGAAATCCTGTTATAAGTCTTTGCAGCAATGGTGGGATTGTGCCAAGGTACAAATAAAACGACTCTGCCAGGAGTATACAGCCAATGTCACAAGGAACATAACACTCTCAATGAAAAAAATAGAGGAGGAAATAATCGAACTTCAAAATCTGGCAGAACAAACGGGTGATCAGGCACCCACTGAAATTCTTAACTCAAAAAAGAAAACATTGGCTGACTTTTTAGGTTTGAGGGCACAGGGAGCTCTGGTCAGGTCCCGCTTCCAGAGTGTGGAGCTGATGGATGTACCATCAAAATTCTTTTTTAACTTGGAGGTAAAGAATGGACAGAGGAAGTTCATTCATGCTTTGAGGTCTGAAGATGGGAGAATCCTTTCTAATTCTCCAGAAATACGCAATAGAGCAGTACATTTTTATAAGGAGCTTTATAACAGCGAAAATCCACAAGATCAGGCGACTGACAAGGCTTTTCTTTGTGACCTACCTAAGGTATCTGAAGAGGCAAACACAGCCCTTGGAAGGGTGTTGACCCTAGAGGAGCTGGAGAGAGCCCTCCACAGTATGGAGAGTGGCAAAGCACCTGGGGTGGATGGCCTGCCAGTAGACTTTTATAAGTCCTTTTGGCCAGAGTTGGGCACAGATGTGCTTGCTGTTCTGAGAGACAGCATCACCAGAGGGGTGCTGCCACTGAGCTGCCGTAGAGCAGTGCTCACTTTACTGCCAAAAAAGGGAGACCTGACAGATATAAGGTCCTGGAGGCCGGTGTCAGTCCTCTGCTCTGAATACAAACTGCTGTCTAAAGTTTTAGCAAATAGACTTGGGGAGGTTTTGGAGCAGGTAATCCACCCTGACCAGACCTACTGTGTGCCAGGCAGATTGATTCACAACAATGTTTCCTTCATCAGAGATGTCTTCTATATTGGCAAATACTTCAATCTGGATTTTGGTGTGGTTTCAATTGACCAAGAAAAGGCATTTGATAGGGTTGAGCATAATTATTTGTGGAATACCTTGTCAGCCTTTGGTTTCAGCCCCAATTTTATTCGAATGATCAAAGCATTGTATTGTGACATTGAAAGTATTCTCAAGGTTAATGGTGACTTGTGCGCTCCTTTTAAGGTATACAGAGGTGTCCGTCAAGGATGTCCCTTGTCGGGCATGCTGTATAGTCTGGCTATTGAACCTTTCCTTGTAAGGTTGAGGAAGGAGATTGTTGGAGTGAAAATCCCTAACTGTGATGATGTTTTTAAATTGTCAGCTTATGCTGACGATGTGGCTGTCCTTGTTAATGGCCAGAGAGATGTTGACACGCTTTTAAAAATTTGCAATGAATTTAAGGTTGTTTCTTCAGCAAAGGTAAATTGGTCAAAAAGCATAGCCTTGCTGGTTGGGAGTTGGGTGAGTGGCGAACCTGGTCTGCCTGATGGCTTAGTTTGGAATAGGGGTGGTTTTAAATACCTGGGTGTTTTCTTAGGTGATGATGCTTTTATTCAAAAGAATTTTGATGGGGTAATTGAAAAAGTTAAAGGTCGTCTAGAGAAATGGAAATTTCTTTTCAGTATTACTTCGTACAGGGGGCGTGTTCTCATTATTAACAACCTGGTTGCATCCTCTCTTTGGCATCGGCTGGCTTGTGTGGATCCTCCTTCAAACCTGCTACCGAAGATTCAGTCAGTCCTGGTTGATTTTTTATGGGACAATCTACACTGGGTACCTCAGAGTGTTTTATATCTGCCTAAGGAGGATGGTGGACATGGACTTATTCATCTACAGAGTCGAACTGCTGCCTTCCGTCTGCAGTTTGTACAGCGTCTTCTCACAGGATCACTGGACTCAAGCTGGAAAGCTGCAGCCTGTTGTATTTTACAACTTTTTGAAGGGTTGGGCTTAGATAGGTCTTTGTTCTGGTTTAATCCAAATAGAATGAATTTTAATTTACTTCCTGCATTTTATAAGAATCTGTTCAAAGTCTGGTCTCTGTTTATAATTCAACGCCCACGACAGACAAGCTCATTATTCTGGTTGTTAAAGGAGCCTCTGATTCATGGTTCGGTTCTTGATGTGAGTCAGGACTTGTCCCTGGTACCTACTTCTAAGCTTATCAGCTCTGGAGTTACAACCCTTGGGGATCTAGTAGAGTTTGCTGGTCCTGATATCAGTAATAGCCATACTTTAGCTCAGCACTTAGGTGTGAAGTCCATTAGGATAGTTGATCAGCTACTTGGGAAATGGCGGTCTCTCCTAACTGGGGAGGAGATGCAATTGCTTGGAGATTATTTTGGGGGGGAGTGTAGTCCTGACTGCCATGACCCCTTTCCCAGACTTACTCTACTTCCAGATTTAACAGGTTGCACTGGTTGCTTCTTACTCCCAGATAGTTTAGTTTTCCTGGGTCCTACAGCTGCAACTAGTAAATCATTGTACAAACTGTGTGTTCTCTCCCTAAATAAAAGGTCTCTGGACAAGAGGGTGGATACACCCTGGCGTGAAGTGTTGCAGGTTGAAAATGATGTCAAACCACAATGGCGTGCGTTGTACAAGTCACCATTAACTAAAAAAGCTGGCGATCTACAATGGCGTATTCTGCATGGTGCAATAGCAGTGAATGCTTTTATTTCTGTTTTAAATCCAATGGTTGATCAGGGGTGCCCTTTTTGTTCTGTAAGGGAGACTGTATTCCATGCCTTTATGCACTGCCAGAGGCTCAGACCTCTTTTTGCTGTTTTGATGGCACTTTTCTTTAAGTTTGATGAAAGTTTCTCTTCGGAGATTTTCATTTTTGGTTTTAAATATGTACAAAAGCATCGCTTCAAGTGTCAGCTCCTAAACTTTCTGCTTGGGCAAGCAAAGATGGCGATATATGTTAGTCGTAAAAGGAAAGTTGAGCAGGATGTAGATGTTGATATCCTAATGGTGTTTTCTATTCTTGTAAGGTGTCGTATGTTGATTGATTTTCATTTTTATAAATCTATGAAAATTCTTGATGTTTTTGAGGAAAAATGGTGCTACAACAGCGTGATGTGTATTGTTGAGAATGATAAGCTACAGATTGCACATTACTTTATTTAACTTTCCTAACTTTTACTTTTTGAGTATAGTGTCAAGTTGATCTTGATGTATTTTTAAGATTGTAATAAAGAGTTTTTGAAAATTCAAATTCTCTCTCTCTCTCTCTCTCTCTCTCTCTCTCTCTCTCTCTCTCTCTCTCTCTCTCTCTCTCTCTCTCTCTCTCTCTCTCTCTCTCTCTCTCTCTCTGCTCATTTCCTGTTTCATTAGCTGCTTGTGGTGAAATGTGTGTGGCTGGTATAAGAAACAGTCCAACCCTTTCATACTGTTTACCCTTCCCCATTGCTAAAAGATTCTGTAAGATATTTTTAGAAGTAACATTTCTCAAACAAAATACTTAAAAGTAGTTTAAATGTTTTTTTAGGCAGGGCCTAAGTAGTTTAGGCACCAATAGAGATTGCTATCTATAATGGCAAAAGTGATTGGAGATGATCTGAAATAGCTGTCTAAGCTATCTGATGTTTATAGCGTAGCAGAGTGTGATGGTATAAATTGATTGTGTTCTTCACGCCACACGGCATGTTTAGCGTTCGTAACGAGTGAGCAGCAGGTGTCCGGTCCACTCAGTAATGATTAACCCCAGTCCCCCTCCTCTGCAGGTGCGCCTGCTCCACACCTACATTCTAAAGCCATGAAGCCATTATTTTCTCATTTAGGTCAACAGCTTTTTTGTTTTTTGGTCCTGCCATTTATCTTTGTGAGCTGGGTGCCAGGAAACACACGTAGTGATAAAAGCACTGGTTGATGTCTGTGAGTAAGAACTGATTCATCATGACTGATTGTGACAGCAGATCCTAAGCTAGAAAAGCAGAAGCCTTGGATGCTGGTTCTAGTCATCTCTGCTTGGGCTCATGCCAGACTGTGAGAGCGTTTTCGTGGGCGTGTGTGTAGTGTACATGTATAGTGCGTACTGCGTGGATGGTGTGTGCGCACAATGCCAGTAATTGCATCCATTATCCTTGGTTAACACAATAGGCTGAGTCCCAGACCTAATAGTTAAAGAGTCAGCTCATCTTGACCTCTCTGTCTGGGTGACGCATGTCTCACAGATGTGGCCCCCCGCTAGCACTCAGCTCTCCCGCCCACACCCTCCTTTGTCCATTATCAGCCTTCGAGGGTCTGGACATTTGACTCATCTGGACACTATACTGAGGGGGCACTGTGGCATGGCATGGGCAGAGTCGCAGGCCTTGTTATATATCCCTTATTTGACATAACCACCAGCACTAGGCATTTTCAATTGCTACTTGCCAGGGATGTTTCTTTAAGGCAGCACACTTATTTGTCCCCAGTGTAATGAACCTTTTATTTGATATTTTTGTGTAAATCCGTGGTGACATTATTATCCCACTGAGTTCTTTCTCACACCTGTGGCACTTCATGTTCATGTGAGCTAATAATTGGAACAGATTTTGGTCATTTGGAGACCACCCATCGTTTGTCTCTAATATTTGAGTACCCTGTATATAAGAGAGGTTAAACTAGTACCATTATTG
>NC_055961.1:35424806-35449806 GCF_018492685.1 Alosa sapidissima | reverse complement strand
TGTCACATCAAATAGTCTCCCAAAGGTTCACGGCCTCTGATGCCCTCTCACATATGTAAGGGTTAGCGGAAATGGCAGGAGTGATGCACACACACACACACACACACACACACACACACACACACACACACACACACACGTCTTCCTCTGGCAGAGCTGTGCTGACATGGAGTGCGGAAGCCGCAGCCAGCGTCCCAGATCTCAGACAAAGGAGCTGCTTTCCTCCTGCCGATTCATTTTTGATGAGCAGCCACTTGTCTCCAGGCTGAAGAGAGCTCCGAGGGCCTTTGTCTCTCTCTCTCTCTCTCTCTCTCTCTGTTTCTTCTGCCCGCTCCACCCCACCCCTCCACATTGGCTGCTCTCTGACAGTGTGTTTGTGTGTGTGTGTGTGTGTGTGTGTGTGTGTGTGTGTGTGTGTGTGTGTGTGTGTGTTGGTCTCCAGTGTATGCATTAGCATTATATCCAGCCACTTGTATGTATTCACAGTAAGAAATTCAGAGTGAGACTGACAAGAGAGTGGACGTGATCTGTGCCCTGAGGTGCATTCAGAATGGATTGTTCAATGGATTTCCGCTTAGACTGACCTGACACACACACACACACACACACACACACACACACAAACAGTGTGCATGAACCTCCAGTTTTAATTGCTGATACGCAGTTGTTTTAGAGTGACCTGGCTGGATCAGTTGGCTGATTGTGTGTGTGTGTGTGTGTGTGTGTGTGTCCGGGTGTGCATGTATGTACTGTATGTAATGTGTTGCTATTCGCTTCCAGCTGCCACATTAATCAGCTCCTTTGTGGGCGGACAAAGAGGCGTGCGGGCCCCTCTCAGTGGACTGCCAGGGGATCCTCCTCGAGCTTTGTCTCCTAATTGAGGTTCTGCTGCCCGGGTTCCCCCTCTGCTGAAGGGTAGATGGGGTGGGGTGGGGTGGGAGAGGGTGTTTTTATTTGAGGGGGTGGGGTAGGGGTTGAAGATCTGGGGTTGGTTGGTTGGGGGATATTTTTGTTGCCCGGAGCGTGATGCGTGAATTTCACCCTCATTCTGATACCCCCCCCCCCCCCCCTCCACGCGGGCTAATTGGAATATTTATCAGGCAGGAGAGGAAGTGGTTGTAAACACTGATTTTCCCCTCGTGTTTCTTTCATGATCTTGACAGATCTGCCTTGCGGAACAAGGCAGAAACGCAGAGAGCGGGGAAATGCTAATTAAAACAACCCCTAATGAAACAGACAGCTGAGAGAGATAACCAAAAAATAATAAAGCAGCAAGATTTATTGACTTGCTCAACGAATTAATGACTTTCAGTCCAGTTTGTCTTATTCTCAGCAATAATATCCTAATGATGGTTTTTGTGGGTGCATTTAGTTAATGGGAATGTTGTGGTTTCGAGGTATGAACGATGCTTTGGATACTTTGCTGCCCTGAAATTGCATTTAAACCCTGTGATGGTATTTTCTGCCAGGAAAGTAAACAATGGAAGCAAGAAGAAGAAGGAAAAAAAACAACAGCAAATAAAAAACGGCAAACATAAATGCCTGGAGTTCATGGAAGCCCTTAGGTGGAGGCATCATTGTTGCACCATTGTATGGCCTTTATATTATGAAGACTACTGTAGGTCTAGGGGTCCAGTATCTTCAGGGGATGGAGCAGGGAGTGTTGTTTTTCTTTCTCTTTGTGGAGAGGGGAGCCTGGGCTCTGTGGGAGACCCTCGCCGTGGGCAACGTCACCAGACACAGGCTGCCTCCGTTGGACTCCCTCCCCACTCTCCCCCCACCTCGCCGGGCAGCATGGGAGGGCTGTGAGCTGCCATGTTTTGCATTCCTCCGAAAACATGAACAGGGGTCAGTGAGGAAGATATGGCTTGTTGCCACGAGAAACACGCAGCTAGGGGGAGATGACAGGACCCATCTGTCCCAGTCCTGTGCACCCGTTCCTCTCACACCTGCTCTACAGCCTTCAGACCTTCTTTCTTTCTTTTGTTCTTTCCTTCCTTCTTTTTTCCCTTCTTCCCTTCTTTCTTTGTGACCTTCTCCATTCCTTCCTCTTGTTTCTCTCTCCTGCTGCATCTGTTCTTTCATTCACCTCTCCACTCTTCGGTGATCAAAACATATCCCACCCTTTCATCTGCTTGCTTGTGTCACGTACGGCCACATGATCTGAGAGCTCTCACATTTTGCCCCATGGCTCCACTTTCATGCCTAAATATCTCCTCCTCTATGGCATGGTTTTGTCATCACACACACACACACACACACACACACACACACACACACACACACACACACAGAGAGAGAGAGAGAAACGTTATTATAATAAGACTATATTCAAGATACAAGAATCTTGATTTTTTTCTGTTGGCTCTGTTGTCTTATCTGACTTCCTTTCTCCTCTGCATTCTATTTGTTCCCTTATTATATTATATTCCCTGATTTCTGCTCCCAAACCAACCTTTCCGAATAGGCCTGCAGCTGACTGGCAGAGAGGCCAGATTCCTCCTCTTGTGTGGCCAATATATTGAGAAAGAGGGCTAAACATGTGGATGAAGGATGAGCGAGAAGGGGGGTGTTTTGAGGGAGAGATGGGTGGGTAGGGAGTAAGAGAGTATCACTCCAGAGCCTATACCCCTCTTGAGAGCACTGCTAATGTAGCATCAGAGAGAGAGAGAGAGAGAGAGAGAGATGAATGAGTAAAAGAGGACAGAGCAACAAAACGGACCACAAGAACAGGAAAGAGAAGACAGCGCTGTGGAGTTATTGTATTTTTGATCACTTTTTTTAGGTAGGCTATCTTTTAAGATATTTCTGAACCTGGGCACAGAAAACGAAGGAGCCGTCTAACATCGTTCCTAGACCTTTGATTTTATAACAAGGAGGACTAGAACGCAAATCTTCAATAAAGGGGAGAACTAATAAAAGGACATAAACAGCGTAAGAAAGCCAGCGTGAAAGATTGTCAGAGGGAGAGAGAGAGAGAGTGAAAAGACCGGGAGTGAGGGAAGGAGAGAGCAAGCGCGCGGGGGAGAGGGAGTGCTTTCCCTTGCCTAGCAACGGTTGGCTGTGTGCAAGAGGCTTCAGCCTGTTGTCTTGTAGCAGCGCGCGCAAGTGACTGCTGTGCGTGTGTGTATGTGGAAGACGCCGTTAGGAACCGAGGACAGCTCCTGCGCACTCCTCTCCTTTCAATCTCGTCTAGCCCGCGCCACCCCAGGTGGCTTTCTCCTCTTGTCGTGCTCTGAGATGACAGCCTCTCTTCATCCGTGAAAAAAGCATAGAAGGAGCTGGAGAGCTCAAAGATAGAAGGAGCCAGCGAGAGACTGAGCAAGAGCCAGACCCAGAAAGGGAAAGCGAGTAGCGGAGAAGTAACGAGAGGAAAAAGGGGGACGCGTTAACGGAACGACCCTGGAGGAAGCGCCAGGATCCGGGATGGAGCACTTGAGCACACGGGGTCTGCCCAGGCTCTCGTGGATCGACACTCTTTACAGCAGTACGTATACGTTTATATTCGTTTCTCTGGACCACTCCATCGTGTTTTCTCTCTCTTACGCCCTTCTCTCATTCACCGAGACGAATGTCTAATCACCTTATGAGCAGAGTATTTGACACAGTCAGGGCGCGGGGTCTGGGCAAAGATTTGTGTATGAAGAGTGGATGGTGGCTGGATTTGTGTCGCTGAGGATTTATGTTTTTGTGTGTTTTTCCTTGTTTTTTTAAATTGCTGTATGTGTTTTTGCACTGAGGGGGAAGTGTGTTTTTGTCTATGTCTGAGCATAAATATTTGATCGCTGTATGTTTGTTTTGTTTGAGGACAGTTGCCCCCTTGTTGATGTCCAAGCTTGTGTTGATCACTTTAGGTAATCCGACTATGTAACATGAAATCCATCTGCTTGAACATTGTTTTCCATCCGAGTGGAATTCAGGAATGATCTCTGTTTGTCCCAGATTTGTCCCAGTTTCAATCTATTGAAGCACAACACAAGGAAATTGTGGCTGTGGGCAGGTTTTGTATACAGTGTGCCCTCTGACTTGACTGCCACCGGCTGTTTACTTGCTTATGAGCAGTGATGTCATCCTGATAGCAAAAAGGCACCTGCTGTGGAGTGTGTTAGGATGGAGCATGGTGGGGTAGGTGTTGGGTGGGTGTGCAGTTCAGTTGGTCTCACTGGAAGGTTTGGTTACGTAAAGAGAGTTGTGTAGGCACACATGAAAGGAAAGAACCAGTAGGTCTGATTATGCTGGTAAATGAAATATGGTGTGAATAATTTATTCTCTAAAACCAATACACATTAATAATAAGCTTTCCTTTCCTTAACTTCAGCACTCCGGAATCCCTGCTAAAATGATCTCACTCTTTCAGTGTTGTCTTCTACCACCTCAGCAGTGGGACCGGTGCTGTGCTTGGAGTCTAGTCATAGGGAACCTGGATTATGTAACAGTCTGTTTATTTATTTGTTTGTGCGTTGTATCAGAATTCGTTTCAGTGTTGATTTGTTGAAAGGGAGGGAGAGTTTGAGTGAGAGTCAGTGAGAGAGGGAGGGGTAATAGGCAGGCGCTACTTGACTGTGGGTGTTGGGAGAGGGGGCAGTATGACTGTGCCCTGCCATATTGTCCGGGGCAAATGGGTTTACGGAGCGAAACATCTGTTAGGACCACTAATGCCATTTGTCTGCTTTTTGATGACTTTATTGGTGGAACGGCCGAGTGCTCAGCAAAAATCACTCAGAGAGAGAGAGAGAGAGAGAGAGAGAGAAGCTTAACTGAGCCCATCTGTTGATGCTAGCACAAAAATACACATGAACTCCTAGCCTATTCAATGTATTATGTAATTGATCATTAATTGTTGCTTGCAACAGGAATAGCTTTTTTGATCAGGTTCTGTTTTTAATTTTATAGCTTGTGTAACCCAAAATGTTTAGAAAATGTAGAGACAATAAAAAATGTATGAGCTCTATTAAAAATAGATGCACCGCCATACACAACAAAAGATGTTCCTTTTGGATGCTGTAGCCGTGCTACATCCAGGCAGGCCAAAGTCAATATTGGAGAGTGTTTATTGATATTGAAACTGTAAAGTAGTGACTCCTCTTTGTGTTGGTCACATGTCATAGAACACTTATATCTATATCTGGCAGAAGCAGTCGCTTTTTATAGCTTATATGTGTTATTGAACACTAGCAGAAGCACACCTCTATTTCCAGTTATAGTACTATCATTTCACCATTCAGTTCCTAAAAGAAAGTAGGAGAGAGGCCGCACTATGCATATATACTCTTTTATTTGCACATACGCGTTTCGGCGTGTGCCAACGCGTATGTGCAAATAAAAGAGTATATATGCATAGTGCGGCCTCTCTCCTATTTTCTTTTATGTATAACTATCCAGGCCAGCACTCTTAAAGTTTAAAAATAGACAAATTGAGTGAAGCCTGCTCCTATCCTCACTGACCCATCAGTTCCTCCCACATGTTCATCTTTCTTTGCTTTTGTCCAGTGCATTCTTTTTGGACAGGGCAGCTAAGAGTGTTGTGTGCTCGTTGTTGTCTTAAAGTGTTGGACCGCTAAAGGAGATACAGTATAACAGCCAATCTATGGCTTGGCTACTGGACGTACCACTAATACATTGTAATGGGTGTGATGTGTGGATGCCCTCAGGTCTGTGTGAAAAGGACAAAGCATTTTGTGTGCTTTGCATCTTATTTTAACAGCCCTTTTCCATAGGCCAGACATCAGCATTGCTGTGTACACACTATGTTGGTTTAGATTAGACACCTACTGTATGCTTCAAGCTACTAATATGGACAAAGGCTTATTTTTAAATAATATAAACTCACCACCCGACTGACCAGTGAAATACACACACTGTATCCCTCTGTCCCTCCTGGTAGGGATGATACTGCACACCTCTCCATGGATGTTCCATACACCCCAAAGACAAGCCACATGTCATATGGAGAACAGTGTTAGACACACACACACACACAAACACACACACACTCTCTCTCTCTCTCTCTCTCTTTCTCTCTCTCTCTCTCTCTCTCTCATGTCTCATCTGTGTCTTGGTATCCGGAGGCCCCACCCCCACCCTCTCGTCTTTGTTAGGTTGCCTCTCCAGCTGAAGTCCAAGTGCTTTTTTTGCCCCGCCGCCTGGCGCACTTCCCCATTACTCATCCGCTCACTTCTCTCTGATGTTCTCTCTAGTAACACCCCCTGGTCTCCGCGTCTTTCAGCTAAGCACACGCAGAGCACATAGCCACACAAAGGCTCTTGGCATGCAGTAAGCCATGCATGTATATGCAGAACTAAAACTATTCCCCCCCGTCGTCATAGTGATGGTGGTGATGGTCACATGACTATGGGTGAGAAGCATGCAGAGGTTGGTTATGTAAGAAGGGATTTCAGCAGTGGAGACCACCACCACCACCACCCCTAGTCCCCCGTCGCTGGATAATCCTGCTGAATGGTGTGGCAGCTGACTGGGATTTTTTGCAGCTTTGGGAGGCCAGGGATTAGCGCGCCGTGCATCCATGATGGTAGACGGAAGGCCAGACACATGCGGAGGTGTCAGATGTTGCCCCACAGGCCCCTAATCTGGTGATGCGGGGATGCTCAGAACCGTGTTTATTTGGAATGCGATTTCTTGTTTTGGTGCGATGTTAATTGTTTTTGGATGCTTTGTAAAATGCACTCAGACGCACACACACACACGCACACACACACACACACACACACACACACACACACACACACACACACACACACACACACACAGACTAAATGTAAATGTGTGATGCAGTTATGAAACATACTTGAGGATAAACTCTCATACACACATCACATGGTTATGGCACATATGGCCTCACTTTGGAGTCATGAGGCATGGTAGCCCGCGGCACAGTCGCCTCTTTCTTGCCTGCAGCAGAAATTACAGGGCACCCACCACCTGCCCGCGTTTGGCTGCGTTGAGCTTTCAGCTCTGAGACAGCTTATGCAAGTGGGACAGAGGAACTGAGTTCTGTGTATGAGCACACGTGAAAAAAGACTCAAGCACAAGTTCTTCTGAGCTCGTAGGGGCCGTGAAATTAACAACGCTTTGGCTCATTACTGGGAAATTCACTGCCTAAATTTTGAAGATAATCAACTGCTTTAAGTGCAACAACACACTTCAAGCTATTAGATTTAAATAATCATGTAGGCTCAAGTATTCTAAATGAAAATACTCCATTATAGCCTCACATGTTTTGTGTGATGGTGATGTAATCACTGCTCTTTCTCTGATGTGGTGTTTTTCACTTTGATTGCTTTCACCGAAACGGCAATCAGCGCAGAGCTCGGGGAAACGGCACGGCAGGACAGCCCAGATCAGCACGCTCATCAGTCTGCAGCTTCTCTCTTTGCCCCGTGTTATTGATTTCACAAGAGGGATTTCCTGCACGCGCCATCCTCTGCTTGAAAGTGGTCAGAGATAAAGTCCTACTTTAAATGTAAAAATCTTTGAGTATAAACAAAAGTTTATGAAGGGGGTAAATTTGCCACTGGATTGCAAGCACCTCAAATTATGCACCTTTCAGTAAATACTAGATTAACATATTTTAGCAGGTTTACTTTCTTTTTTGTCGTATTACCCACATAACAAATTAACAGGAAAACACAAGATGTATACCAACAATAGTAAACTATTACTAAACCACATGGCCTACAATAAAGTATCCTGGTCAAATCAGTTCCTATCGAGGGTAATTTGAGTACCCAGAAGTTCGCATCATATTGCGGGTGACTTTGTAGTTCTTTAGAGCCCTATTTCTACTAGCCCTGTTGTCTGTACCACGTCCATTACGGACACTATCATCACGATTACCACTGCAACCTCCAAGCTATGTTGGGCAGAGAGACGCACCGTGAGTATCACTGTCAATAGACCATAGATCATAATCTCCAAAAGGATATTCTCCTTCAGAATCAGAATAGGTGAATAACATAGCCAACCTAACACTTCATCACACGTGAACATTTTTCAACATTTGGTGTAGGCCTATTTCTGCTTCAATTTGTGCAAAACTATGGCCTGCATCGCTTCCGCGTCATTACAAATGCACGTCGGTCTTTGTGTTTCTCGCGTTTAATACAAGTATTTCCTGAAAACTTTGTGCAGCGATTTTGGGTTTGAATCAAGCTCTGGATGTCTAGCACATAGTGGAGCAGAGTACAAACCGATTCGCCACCGTACTTGGATCTATCGTCTATTTTAATCAGTATTGTTGTTTGTCGCAATTAAAAATAGCCTCAAGGGCCGGATTACATTATTATTTTGACATACGTCACGGGCCGGAATTGGGCCGGACGCGGGCCGGATTTGGCCCGTGGGCCGGGTGTTTAAAACCCCTGCCTTAGTGACAAGGACTCTGAGCAGTAAGTGTAGGAGGCCAGATCAATGGTCTCTGTGGCTTGTAGTCTTCGTTTTCAGGCCCATCAATCAGGGCGTATGAGCTCATAGACAGCCAAGCAGAGAAAGGTTGGTGTCTCAGGCGCCCTGGCGTGGTGCCCTCATACAGGACTCCTGCCCCAGACGCCCACCCCTGGATTTACAATGAGATGTTAATCACCAGTGCTGGACTGCACATCAAGGGCCCCTGACCAGCATTAGTGAGCCATTTGTTTTGAGAAAAGCAAGACATTAAACTGGGGTATATGTTTGGCAAATGAAGTCAGGGATTCTTTTGGTGTTGACTGCACTGGAACATAAAAGCTCTTTTGTAGCTTTGCTGAAATTAGTAAGTGGATTTATCGATGCTCTCACTCCCACCTCCTACTGGAAACTCCAAAGGCGCCTTTGTCCGTCCTGATTTCTACATCTGCACCTGTGTGGCCGGACCGATCACTCACAACATTCACTTGTTCTCCGAGACGTTCTGCTCACAGTTGGCGGTGTCTATTTCAGACTCTCTCTCTCTCTCTCTCTCTCTCTCTCTCTCTCTCTCTCTCTCTCTCTCTCTCTCTCTCTCTCTGCACTTTTCTCTCTTTTCCCTTTCGTGTAAGCCTCCCATTTTCCTGTGTAACTATGGGAACAGAGGCAATGGGAGAGATCCGCGCTGCTCTCAGCTCAGGACGTAGCTTACGTAGCACAAACACACAGTTAGCTCGGACAAGACAGACGACGGACCATTACGTAATGGCAGTGCCTCGATGACCGCAGAAACCCTATCCATTACAAACCATATTCTTCTTCCTGTGATTTGCATGCTCTGGCCTGGAGCGCTCGGATTATTTTGGAAGAGAGCATGAGTTATGTAAGCTCTACCAGGGTAATATCTGTGGTGAATTTCCCAAATTGGCAGTGATCTCGCCTACAGTTTTTTTTTTTTTTTTTTTTTGTGGAGCGTAGGAGAGGGAGAGAGAACGAGAGGGCACAGAGAGACGGGGTCGTTGAGTGCATCTGCATCCGTACAGGCGAGCGAGTGAGGGTGAGGGTGTTTGTGTGCGCCTCTTCTCTGTGAAGCCCTGAAGTCAGAGTTTTGTGGGTAATTTATCAGCTGTTTGTTGTGATGGCCCACCTGCTACAGACTGACTCATTAGTATTCTGCTGCAGCGGGGCCAGAATAGGTGTCTCTTAAAGAAAAAGTCACTGCAGTGAAGATATCAGCCTGGGGAACATCTCTCTATAGCTGTAGTACACTGCAGTATGTACACACACCACACACACACACACACACGTTGGCACACAGGCATATGTGCACAAACACTATATAAGCTACTTTAAAAAATATATAGAATTTTTGCACTTACCAGTCAGTGTACCACCAGACGTTTCAGAAATGAAGTGTACATTTTGAAGGCACTTCTTAAAGGCTTACTCATTCACAGCATCTACGCAAGATACATCACCTTAGATTGACATATACATAGTGGTACACTGAGAATTTGTTAATGAAAATGTGCTGTCAGTGTGTAAGGTAGCTGGCAGGCAATGTAAAATGTTGGGGGGCATTATCTGCATCCTGTGTTTGTACTCTGTCAACATTTCCTGGTTCCCTACTCAAGCCACAAGCCAATTCTTTAGCAAAATGGATATTATTGGGTGCAATTATTCCTCTGGAGGTTGTCCCAGTCATTCAAATGTTCCATCTCAAGCCTTTGTTTGCGTCTGTGCACATTTTTCTGTGAGGGTAGGAAATGTGCAGTGTCATGTGATCGCTTCGGTGGTGATGCTAAGCAGGGCTTGCATAGCTCGGGGCGCTGAGATGAGAAACGGTCTTATACCACACTCCGCTCCGCTCCGCTCTCAGGGTGCTTCATACAGAGTGCAGTTCAGCTAGCGTAACTCACACTACGCAGACGGCTCCCCGAGAGAGTGTGTCTCAGAGAACACTGCTTTTATTCGTGTGTGATTGATGAAGTCCTGACGATCCTCCTCCTCCTCCTCCTCCTCCTCCTCCTCCTCCTGTCTCTCTCTGGGTCATCTCACACGTCCTGGAGTAGAGACTGTCACTGCACTGCACGTTGTAGATGATCTATGTAATTTAACATCACGCCAGGTGGCATATAGCTGTGATGAAGGTGACACAAAGGCTGGAATTGTTTTGTGTCTCCCCTCCTGCTGTGCATTCTGGGACAGATGAAGATGATTAAGGCAGGTCACTCAACGAAAGCCTTCAGACAGTGACAGGAGTTCTGTGGAGGTGATGACTAGAATACTACTGGAAGGCATTAACTGCACCAAAGAGTAAACTTTATGCAGAGAGATGGTAGCTTACACATGCACTGATCTCATTAGGGTCATTCCTTCAGCAAGAATCTGTATTTGAGAGAGAAGTTTGTAAAAACTGTTTAAGTGATGCAATTGCACAAATGAGTCTACCCTTCAGTGTGGTATGCACATTTGAAATAACATTAAATCAGGAACACTGATGAAGTGGAGATACAAGGAGTGTCTCACAGTGGGTGTGGGGAGGTACCTCAGAACATTCCGTGGAGATTATCATGACTAACTTTGTGTTAGTTTGGGGGATTTCCACTGCCGATCAGACAGATGGTGATAATGGCCAATCAGAGACCTGAAACAAATCAAACAAAGGAGATGTGTTATCAGCAAACACTAAAACTGGAGATTTCGTTTAACAAAATAACCATTTCCAATGACCTAAATAAGAGTTGCACATAGAAAGGGAGGTATTTATAAATCCCAGGGTTTGTGTGGACGGGTTCTTAGTTTCCCTCCTCTTCTTGTACCCATGGTTTGTGTGTGTTTGTGACCGTGGGCTCTTGGGACGCCTGTCTGTGCCAGTTTGTATCACGGCTGTCGTCACAGACTCCTTGTCCACCGAGGGCTTGGCAGTGCTCTCCAGTGGCCGACAGGCTCTTCTCTCGGCCTGGTAACTGGAGCCCCCCTGCCTCTCCCAGCGAGGAGTGGACCAAGGAGTGCACGACACACACACACACACACACACTCACCAGCCAGGCTACGCCAATGGGTTCCTTGCTCTTGTTTACATTGGAGTCGAAGTCAGCGTGTGATTAAGCATGCAGGGCAGAGGAGCGAAAAAGGATCAGGAGAAAGAGAGAGAGAGGAGAGCGGGAGATAGATAGATAGAGAGATAGATAGATAGAGAAGATGGAAGGAAGAGGGAGTGAAAAGGAAAGAGCAGGGTTTCCATTAGAAGGGTGGCTTTGAGGCACTTAGAGCCTCGATGCACAAGGCAATTTTTTTAAGCAACTGGAACAGGCAGTCTGCCTTGTAGATGCACATGGGCTGAGGATGGGAAATGGGTCAGGACGGGAAACACAGGACAACAGAGGAGCGTTTGTTTCATTTGAACCAAAAAATATGACCGGTGATGTACACTGGTGAGCAGCCTTTCAGCACTACCCTATACTAGACGAGCTTTTGAGTAGCCTGGGTAATAACAGTAAAAGCCAGCGTGGCCACTTTACAATCTGGGACGTGCATTATTTTATGCTATCTGAACACCGTGTGATCCATTATCCCTCACATAGCATGCTCACCTGCTAGAATAATTCAAGTTTAAGTGTGCTTATTGTGTGCTAGAATTTGTGTGTGCCATTTGTTGGGTTGAAGAGTTTCCAATGGCTTCCAACAGGAAATTGCTTGCGGGACTTGCATGGTAGTCTCTGCCCTTGGAAGACAGTAGAGAGGCATGAAATGCAGAGTGCTTTTGAGAGAGAGAAAAGCTGCATACAGAAATGAAATATGAAGTATTTTCAAGAATAAAGTGGTTTCTGTTCAAACTGAAGGCATGTGTGGAAACAGTATCTCTATATATAGTGACTGTGTCCCCACTTATCCCTCTGTCAGGCCACAGTGGCTGAACTCGTCGGAACAGTAAGAGCCGTTTCACGTGTTTTCCCCTTCACCAGCTCTGACACGAGGATTCAACAGATGGACGCCGCTCCCTGAGGGATGAAGACATTGCATGCTGATATCTTTTTTTTTCTCAGAATGTTTTTCTGTGATCCCGTCTCACTGTGTGGTGGGGAGAGATGCTTAAGTCGCAAGCTTGTGAGCATTTTTTGGAAATGTATTTGAAGTATACTCCGAACCGCTCAGAATTGAGAGATTCAGATGCACAGTGGGATCATAGAGTTGGCTCCTCTGACTGAATGGTGTCCGTGAGGCTGATGTAGGGGAGAGATGGTGTCCGTGAGGCTGATGTAGGGGAGAGATGGTGTCCGTGAGGCTGGTGTAGGGGAGAGATGGTGTCCGTGAAGCTGATGTAGGGGAGAGATGGTGTCCGTGAGGCTGGTGAAGGGAGAGATGGGAAGAGCTTATCCCTATCAGTATTACCAGCCAGAGGAGCTGACAGCAAGAGTGATGAGATGACAGCCTCAAGAAGTTGGGTTATTTAGTGTTGGATAATTGTGTGTGTGTGTGTGTGTGTGTGTGTGTGTGTGTGTGTGTGTGTGTGTGTGTGTGTGTGTGTGCACTGGGAGGTTAAGGGGATTGCTTATGAAGTTTGTTGGTGTGTCATGTTTGGGATGCGCTGTCTGTCCACACTGATGCCTCCGGTGGGTTGGCACAGTCAGGTGTTTGATTGACGTAATTGCCAGGTTGTTTATGGCTGCTGTCAATCATCTGTTTCAGTTCAGCATCTGTGTAATGCACAAGACTAAAACCGTGCAGTATGTTGTTTTTCGCCCAGGCACTGTAATCCAGTCATGAACTCTGTGCATTTTTGATACAGCCTCCCCACTGTTGCTTTGTGTTTTTTAGTTCTATTTTGACATTTTCTCTTTGGCGCTAATGCATGTGATGCCTTCACGGGCACCGTAGGCTCATGCGTCAGGCCTGATTCAAAGTGATGGTGCTATATTTGCGGTGAGCAGCATGATGTGGGAGAGCACTCTCCGCGGTTACGTAACACTCCCACACAATCTCCCTGACTCCCCAGCCAGGCCTCAGACCTCGGTCCTCCTGTGGGGACGTGTGGTCATGGCGTGCCTGAGGTCGACTCCCTCCGCCCCTGCCCTGACTAACGAACATCAGCGCCTGCTCTTGGCGACGCAAACAGGATTCTGACCATCGAGCTGATTTCCACCAGTCATGATGCCCAGACTGAATCAGAGGTCTTTTAGCTGTACATTTAGTGGAGCCAATCTGCCGCTATGAGTGATTATAGTCACTGCCATTTGGGTTTAGACGCTTGGAGCCTCTGCTTTCTAATTGTGTGTAGACATGTTTCATTCCCTTGTAATCAAGTTAATTAAATCTCGGTAATTGAGGGCCCTCTGAAATGCGTAGACTCTCCTCCCTTCATGAATTATACAGGTCATGGCAGGTGACGCACCTTGACGGTCATTATTTCATTTCACGAAAGTAATGGATCTCAGTGTTTTTTTTTTTTTTTCTCAGCAGCTGCTAAATGCTTTAGTGATTCTATCCATCCAGGGTCAAGACTCTTCATTTGCCCAATTCTGAACGTGGCTGTGAGACGTCACATTCATTAGAAGGACAAATATTTTTATGTTCCATCCATAGAATCCTGTCCTTGCATCACATCAGGATAATGTGAAGGTGCTTGTGTGCATTCTGGTGTACATTTAACTCCTTCCACTGTCTTTCTCTTTGCCCACTTTTGTCTGCCTCAGTGACCCTAGTCCATGTAATCACTGAACAGTTAGCCAGCAGCTTCCAGGGGGATTGGGCTAATTAGAATGTATAGAGAGTGAGGTGCCATGGTAACGGGACGAGGCCGGGGGCGTTTATGATGTATGCGCGCGGTGGCATTTGAGCGCGCCGGCTCTTATCTCTCCCCGCAGGCCGAGGGGCCGAACAGCTCCATCAGATCCACACCACGGGCCTGTCATTTCCTCCGCTTTGTTCCCACCCGCCCGGCAAACAGCCCTGCCTGCTCACCGCGTCCCATTGTGAGGGTGACGAGCTGTGTCTCCTCTTTTGTGCACTCGTGAGTGCGTAGGTGGGAGAGATCTTTGTGTTTTTCTTTTTGTCCTCCACTATTTTCGGTGGGGGGGTGGGGGGAGGATGATGTTCCTTTAAGAATATTATCACTATATAATTAGGGCGGAGGTTGTCTTAATATGTGGCAAGAGGGTTCTGTGTGAAGGTTTTGCATGCTGTCACTGTGTTCAGCAAAGCAGCAAGATGCTTCCACTACTCTCTGATCTCAGCTCAGTACCCCCGCCCCTCCATTGTGAAAAAAATAAGCCAGGCCTTTTATCTCCAAGCCTCTGGATTGATTATGGTCGTATTTGGATCTTGAGATGGCGTCTGCATTAATATCAGGCTGCTCCCCAACCTCCCAGTGGTGAAGCATGGCTCATTAGCCCATGAGCTCGAGCCCCTTGTTGGCCGGCTAGGGCTCAGGGCTCAGGTGGTGTGTAGTCAGCCACGCATTTGTGAGTTAAGTGGGGACTACGGCAGGCTGTTGACCTTTTTGGAAGCAGCAAACTTCATTTTAAGCACCATGCGCCAAGTACATTTAATGCTGCTTTTTCATGCCCCCCCCAACACACACACACACACAGACACACAAAAACAGACACACACACACTTCCAGATAGTGCGGCTCCCTTGAAATCTCAACTGAAGCTCTACAGCGTTACAGTAGTATTTAAGCCTCATCAATAGACAATGGCTTCACCTTTAAATGCTGTCAGATGCTGAAAGGCCAGGCAGCATTTACGCTGGTGTGTTGACCTTAACCCTTTTGTGCACCATTTGTCCTTGTGGCCAAATCTGTGAGTATTGCTAACATAAAAGGAAGTTCAGCAGCTGTGTTATGGGGTTTTTGACTGTTTTCGCAGCAGTCGATTTTAATCCCGACTGTTTTTAGTCAGTCCAGCTCAAGCTTTCATTTTTAGCCTCTTTCATCCCCACCCCCTGATTGTGCTATAAATACAAACTGTGCTTGATTACCTTCAGGCCAGTCACTTGCTCCACTCCTCTTAAGTGAAGGGTGTGAGAGGAAACCAATTGCACTGCGTTTAAAGAAGGCAACAAACCTGTGTGTAGATGGTTCCTGTAGAATAGTGTTAACCTGTGTGTGTGTGTGTGTGTGTGTGTGTGTGTGTGTGTGTGTGTGTGTGTGTGTGTGTGTGAGCGCGCGCGCGAGAGAGAGAGAGAGCACTGAAGCATAAATAACAGTTGAAATCCTCCTCTGTCTCTCCAGGATGCTGCCTGCTCTCTATTTGGCCGAACACAGCACCTGTCCACAATAGTTTAGCTGTGAATGTGTGACGGAGACTCAGGGCTTTCTCTGTGTTGCAGCAGCTGACCTTCTAAATAGCAGCCACTGGCACATTGCACAGGGTTTGTGTGAGAGAGAAATTTCCAATTTAATGCTCAGGTGGTAATGGTAATTGGAATTCCATTCAGCGCTCCTTAGAATGAGGTAAGTGTGTGTGTGTCTGTATGTGTGTGCATAAGAACCCTTTATTAGGCAATCAGCTGAATCCATGTAGATTGGCTGATAGGAATATGTCAGTGTTCATATGGTTGGGGGAGGATGTGTGCATGAGAGTCTCTCTCATATGCATGTAGTTACCGCAGCAGGAAAATAATAATTTAATTCACAAACACTTCATGCACTCACACATTGACAGAGAAAGAGAAAGAGAGAGAGAGAGAGAGAGAGAGAGAGAGAGAGGAAAACACGTGACTGGGTGTGTGCCTCGGTTCCTTACATGGCAGGTCCGCGGGGTTGCTCGTTGTGTTATTGATTTGTGCAGAAGTGGCGATGGATCTTTTCAGACGCTCCCTTGGGATTGGCCATCAGACCATTACTCTCTGTTTCGACCAGCAGAAGGACATTGCTCTGTGGCCGCCCGGCTCATTGGGAGCCTCACCACTGCACTGATGAATACCTGGAGCCCAAGATGTGATTACATACGTGAGCTTGTGGAGTCATATTTCTCCTTGCTTGTTTTCGTTGGCCCACCCCCCCCCCCCACACCCCTACAGTAGTGTCGTGTGATTAATCTCCCCAGCCCGCCGGCGTCACGTGAGTGCCATCTCTGATTGGTGAAGGCTGGAGGTGCGCATACGGTGGAGCTGGTGTCGCTAGTCGGCGGCCCAAACTGCCACCTCTCCAGTGTAAGTGACATCCCCAAAGAAACAACAGCCTAGCCAGGCACGGAGCAGCACAGCCCCTTCCTTGACCTGTTCACCACATGAGGTGCCACCCAACATCAGGGACGTCTCAGCACACTTCCTCCCAGCAGTCTGAGAGAAGGCTAATCCACCCTGATCAAAAGCTGAAGCCTTCCTCTTCCTCTCTCTCCCTTTCTTTTTCTCTCTCTCTCTCTCTTTCTATCTCTCACTTTGTTTTTTCTTTGGCAAGGAGTCTGAAATTTGTTCCGCCTGTTTTCTTTAAACTTCCTCCTTCCATAAGGAATTTACAGCCAGCGAAGGTTACATAATGTCTTTGAGTGCCAGAGAACGGCATTGAAAAGTGCTGAGAAAGGAGGTCTTGTTTGTCTTCCTACTTCCTCTCTGCTTCCCCCTCCTCCTACTCTCTGCCTCCACCACGCTGTGTTCCTCTGCCAGCCTCTGCTTCATCACACAAGTGCTGAGGTCCCTTTGCTGGGTGTTATGTGTCCACTGTGTTGCCTGTTATTTGTCCAAAAATGGAGGGGGAACAGCAAAACTGCAAGTCAGTGTGACAAAGTTTCGGGCTCATCAGTAAGATGATGCTGATGCTGGTTTTTCACCAGCTACTGTCTCCCTTACTGTTTCATCGTGCTCATGCCAGCAAGGGTTTGGTTTCCTGCACACATTCGGTGTGTGAGAGACCTGGAGATCTCGAGAGGCCTCATCTCCTCAGCCAGAGACCCCTTCACTCATCTTGCGACCCTTTGACTCTGCTGCTATTTGTTGCTCGTAGCAGAAGAGGGGATGATTGCTCCAAACAAAGCAAGTTAGCCATACTGTATGCTCTACAGTAGTGAGAGTGCTACAGAGGGCTGCCAGAGGCTACTGTAATGCTCCCCACTCTACTTCTCTCATGGATAGCATTGAGGTTAGATGCAGGCAGTGATTTTTAATTGTCATTTAAATTCTTTACTCAAGATCAGAATTAGCATGTATCAGTGTCATGGGTTGTTTATTTTTATCAGGTTTTGTTTTTGTTTTTGTTTACATTTTCTCCACTCTAAATAAGCATTTAGCTTCTAGCAGAGATTGTATAGAGCGTGCCCCCCTCCAACTCCGCCCCCTCCAGTTCCCATGGTGATGCTCCCTCACACATCTCCGTTGCGTGGCCTGTCTCCTCCCTGGCAGGCGGGTAATTAACCCCCTCGATTGCATTAGCCAAACATTTCCCCACTCTAATGGCACCTTCACGGCTCCACGGGAGAGGGAGGAGGGGGACGGACAGAGGCTGCGGGCTCTCTGTCTCTCTCTCTATCTATCTATCTATCTATCTATCTATCTATCTATCTATCTCTCTCTCTCTATCTATCTATCTATCTATCTCTCTCTCTATCTATCTATCTATCTATCTATCTATCTATCTCTCTCCCTCTCTCTCTCTCTCTCTCTCTCTCTCTCTATCTATCTATCTATCTATCTATCTATCTATCTATCTATCTATCTATCTATCTATCTCTCTCCCTATCTATCTATCTCTCTCTCTCTATCTCTCTATCTATCTATCTATTCCTCTTTCCCCTGTTCTCTCTCTCTCTTGGACTCTGTTCTCACACCCCTGCCAAGACTGGCAGCTGACGCCATCAGGAGCCGTGACGGGCCCCACCTGATGCCAGGCGAAGTGGACGCAACATGGGGGGTGGCCGAGGGGACTTAGGCGGAGAAGGCCCTGGCACTGTCTGACACCTACGCAGGCCCTGATTTTTTATAGCTTCATGTTGTGACTGACCGTATTCCGACCCGCATTAGTGTTATGAGTTGAAGGCCCTAGATAGGATGGTGAGTGGGTGGATGGATGGGTGGTTAACTATTTGGCATTAAGAGATTGGGCTGACTCAGAGCTCTCAAAGCGATGTGACAGCCAAAATCATCTGTCAAACCTGTTTGTTTAACAGCAGCAGGTTTCTAATGGCTAAAAATTGCGTAATGATGCATAAATAGAAACTCATTAGTGTCCTTGAGCTATTTTTACATGCGATGTCTTTTGATGACTTGGAGGCTAAAAAAGAATATTCTGACTAGCACAACCTGTATTCTAACGCGACTAGGTCGAAGCGGGGGTGTTGATTTGCTGCATATGTTTGGCAATTCCAGAAGACTGCGTCTGCTTAGAACGTGACTCTTTGGAAAGTCAAGTGCTCTGCACACCAAGCCTGTGACTCACATCCAACTCATTTGTGAGAAGATTGACGTTTAGCCGCAAATAGAACCAAAGTCATTGACGACAGCCGTCACTAACATTCCAGAAGTAATTCTGCAGTGGATGCCAGTTGTCATGGCAGCCCAGGCTCCCTACCATGACACTTTCTCCTCTGGCTTTGACATTGCTAAAGGCATCAGTGGCGTGATGGAAGCTGGCAGGAGGCTTTTGAAGTCTAAGCATGCGAGGCTGCACTGCACGTCACCATCACCACTGGCCAACACACAGTTCCCCCGTAGGCCTGGGTTACACAACGACGTCGAGCAGGACTGCCCTCGCCTGGTTCAGTTCCTACTCTGTGACACAGCGTTCTGACTCGGGGAGCAGAACATCAGGAGATTGAGCAAAAACGGAACGGACAGGATGTTTCAGTGACTGGGAGGGAATTTAAGCTGTGATGAATGACGCTAAGGACTGAAGATGTGCACTGATAGATTAGTGTGACACTCAAAGCACAGAACACAGGGGGGTTCATTTGTGTCGTGTATTGCTCGTGAAGTCCCAGGGGTCCTGACCTGTGTGCATGTGCTGCTGACCGAGGCAAGATCCCCTCACAGGCTTGACATTTAAAAGCCGTTTTTTATATAAGCGATGAAAACCTGTTGTGGTTTGCAAATCGCGGGTGGATGTGCTCTTGCCAAACACGTAGACTCTTGTTTACGTCCAGAAAATGAATCTGACATGTCAAGACATGGAGTCTAAAGGGACTCTTTACTCAAAAACAGCCTGGTCACGTTTTAAAGTTAATTCTCTTTGACGGCCATTTGGCAAAGATACTACATAAACAAAAGTGAACGGAATACTGATTACCTCCATAATGTAATCAAGTGAGTTATGATGTTTTGTTTTGGACAGGGAAGGGTAGGAAGGACCTTCGCGTCTCTGACAGTAACCGAATGCTCCCAGCAGAGGTTCACAGTACTTTCTCTCACAACAAGTCTCTTTCTCTCACTCCTGGACTCATACCAGCAGACAGGGTTTTAAAGTCCTAGTGCACAGTTATTTTGCTCCTTTGCCGTGCACGCCATGAGTTATTGACCTCATTTTGTTATTGCGGCAGAAAGATGCAGCATCACAGGCCCGTTTGGAACCAAATGTACTCAAAGTGCCGGCTGCTCGATCGCACCAAAGTGGCAGATTTACGCATCCTGCTTGACGATACGTCAGCAAGTGGCACAGGCAGCTGACAGGAGCCTTTTCTTTTCTTTTTTTTTGCAACGTGGAGACGTCGATGGCCAGGGCGGACACGCACAAGATTGATGCTGCAGCTGGAGTGTGACGGAACGGCAGAGAAACTCACTCTGTCTGCCTTCTGGGCCGGTGTTGGGGGGTGGGGAGGGTGGTGGGGGGTCTCTGATCTGATTATCTGGATTATCAGCCAATTGCATCGATTAAAAGCTTCATGGCTCGCCAGAGGCCAAAGGCACCCAGAACAGATGAAGCTTTTGATTGGGCCAGAGTGACGTGGCCCTCTGTAGGAAGGAGTCAGGGCTCTTGGTGATGGATTTAAACTAAAGACGTTTCACAGGGTTGGATTGGGTATCTATCCTAGCCATTTTTCTGCTCCATGTAATTTCCCACAATTACTATACCAACAATATGACGAATGTCACCATGCAGGTGTGTGTGTGTGTGTGTGTGTGTGTGTGTGTGCGCATTTGTATTTTTTGTTTGTGTGCAGGCCAGGGTGTATGTTTGTGTGAATGTATTCATGTTAACTTGGCTTGCCTATTTCCTTAATTTTTAAAAGCGTACCATAATTACTGGATCTGTTGAGTTTCTAGATCTCCATGGTAACACACAAAGGCAGTACTGTTGGTCATTCAAAGCAGAGGGGGCATAAATAAACAAGCAGCATACTGCAATATCTGGACTAGGACTTCTCTCTTCCTGTTGACAGGGAATTTAATGTAAACCAGCTACATGTGTATATTACAATGTATATAGTATTATTAAAATCATTGAATGAGATATCCATGGAAATAGAATGTGTGTGTGTGTGTGTGTGTGTGTGTGTGTGTGTGTTGTCTCTGTGGCAAGGTGTTATTTGTGAGGCTTTGTGAGGCCTGCTGAGTACCCCATGTTGCTGTCGGTGCTCTAGCTCATCTTATCGCCATTGCTTTGAATCCAAATTTGAATTTATTTGAATGGCGACCTTTACAAAGAGATACCATAGGTTAGTTCCGCCAGACTTTCCGTCTGAGTTTGTGTGTGTGTGTGTGTGTGTGTGTGTGTGCGTGTGTGTGTTTTGTGAGCTCTCTCACCTTTTTTCTTTGACATGCTGAAGACGGGACGTGCTGTTTTCACTGTGCTGTTCATGAAGGTGAAGCTCACGCGGGCATCGCATGGCTTTCTTTTTCGAGGCCGCTTGTGTCCTCCGCTCTCTGGTGTCACATCAGGGTAAGACCTCCAAAGAGTGTGTGTGTGTGTGTGTGTGTGTGTGTTCTGTGTCTATTTATAACAGTACTGTATAGCAAATACAATAATAAAAAATAATAAAATAGTACAATAATAAAAATAGAATAGCAAAAAGAAGCACTACTGTAGCAACAGAAATAGTTTGTGTTTACAACTCTGCTATCTACTATTTGTGTGGGAAATTATTTAGAACGACATTTTGCCATGGACAAACCGGAGCATATCATGTCTATTGTTCACAGAAGCTCAGCCATGAATATGTGCTTTTTGTAGAGTTTGTGGGCCTCTTTTCCTCTGCCATTTGAACAAAAGTCAGCGCACTGAGCTGAGTGGGTGAGCATGCCGATGGCCCCAGGCGCTCGGGCATGTGGGAGATGGAGCGCAGCGCACTGAGGCGTCCGCTGAAGGAGCAGAGAGGACCAAAAGGATTGGGCTCTGTGTGTGTGTGTGTCTGTCTGTGTGTGTGTGTTTGGGGGGGGGGGGGGGGCATTACTGGAAACGCGTTAGTCAACACGAGTCGTCATCGTCCTTTACTTCCTTTTCTGTTTGCTTGCTTATTGGGATCCTCTAGTCTAAACAAGGACACACAGAGTTACTGTACTCATCTTCCTGATTTACCTGTTTATCTTTGTATCTCAATTTGATGTTCATTTTATCATGTGTACAACAGGACATGATGTTTCTCTCCGGTCGTCTCACTTGAGCCCTTAGTTAAGTTTCCTGCCACAGTTGATAAAAAATGGATTTTCGTCAAAGATTTAGTTTTAAGCCCAGTTAGACAGCCTCGGAGCATGTCAGGATTCAAAGTGTGCCTGATGCGAATATCGGAATGGAATGGTGTCATATGCTTTTATTATTTAGGAGATAAGTCTCTGACACAGAGGCATCTCATGCCTGAGTGCGTGCAGCAGAAAAGAGCTGGGGCTCAAGTCAAGACAGCGGTGCCCAATGCCTGGGTGCATTAGACATTTAACACCTCATTGACTCAGCAGAGCCATAGAATGTCTTCAGTTAATGTTGAAGTTCTTAAAGACAAATGTGATTATATTTCGTTGTTAGTAGCCTGTTGCAATTGAAATCTGTCGGTTTATGGTTTCATTTTGTCAGGGCAAGCTAGTACTATAGGTGTAGTTCCGTTTATTTTTAGCAAGATACTTTCTCTAGCCTGACGTCGTCATACTCAAGTTCTAGTCAGAATATGAGTCTGATACTGCTCCATTGGGATGCGATTATGGGCCAACCGATACAGGGGGTGAATCCTGTAGGGAGAACACCTGAACCATCCTTCTTCTCCACAATTGCCTTAACATTGGGGTCGTTTTTTTAACGTTATTAGACTGTCAATATCTTTTACAACAGATGCAGTGGCGAAATCTAAATGTCTACCATAGCAACAGTGTTTTTGTTAGGGAGAACCGGGATGAATGAAACACTTTCTAATTGAACGTCATTTACAAAGGCATCATACCATACTGAAAGCTAATATTTTGTCACTAGCAACCTACAGTATCTGTTCTCTCTCAAACACAGTTGCATTTTCAGCTCTAAACAAATCCGTTCAGGAGTTCTTCTGGTCTGAACAGCTCTGGTTCGGGCATAGTCGCTCCACAACGGAACAAGTCCAGACCAAATTTCCCGACCTCAAATGTTGTGGGCGGGGCTAAGTTCGGCTAGCATCCAGGCTATACTTCCTCTGCACTTCAGTTCCAAATAACCTCGATCAGTAATCCTCTCTGTTTTTACTGGTACTCCATTGTGAGCAGCTGAATAGGCTGAGCCACTGTGAATGTGGGAAACATCTATGCTGGCAATTAGTTACTTCCCCTTTGTGTTTGTTTACGAGAGCTGCGTATAACACCTCCACTCGTGCTGATGGTGTGATCAGATGCTCTGTGGCAGGTGCGTGCTGGTCTCCTCTCCGCACCAGACGGCTGTTGACCCAGCCAATGCTGAGTCTTGCGCTTGGGTCCTCCTGCCATCCCTGACATCTGCTCTCACAGTAATCGGCCGTCACACACACACACACACAATACACACTTATCTACACATATAAAGACATTTGTGGACTTACACAAGCAAACAACCTTAAATGTACATGTACACACACATCTATCCAAAACACTGATGACGCACGTGAGCTAGAGTTGGTGTGTTGAAGGCCCTGATGTGTAACAGAACGCTGCAGGCTCTTCTCTGTGTCCCCGAAAGCCTACTGGCCTACATCTCAACCTCCACTGTGCCTAACCGCGCGGGCACGCTCCTCTCCCTGGGCACCTCCACTGTGCCCAACCGCGCGGGCACGCTCCTCTCCCTGGGCACCTCCACTGTGCCCAACCGCGCGGGCACGCTCCTCTCCCTGGGCACCTCCACCGCTGCCATGCACTATTCATGAGACACACACTGACTCCACTCGCTCGCTTGCAGCCAGGTGCCAGGAGTCAAACGCTGTCCAATCTGAGGGTGTGGAGAAGATGTTATGTTATGTCACCGCACTTAGTTGGTTAATGATTGTAAAATGTATTGCATGTTTACACGGGAGAGATGTTTTTATTGTTCCACATTACGCATTCAAGCCTACTGCTGCCCCACCCCCGCCTACCTCCTGTAAAGACACACCAGTGCATAATAGTAATTAGTTGATTATTGCACGCCACTGAAGGACCTCCTGCCGCCCAGACGCCACGCTAACCACACGGCTGTGTTTTTTACAGCTTTCAATATCCACCGCCGTCAAAATGAAAACATCAAAATAAAATGCAGCCTACAGCAAGAATGAAATCAGTGTAGAAATGACAGATTTATGCAGCAATATGAAACACTGGTAATAAATAAAGGCTTTATAGTTTCAATAAGGTGTGATATAAAATCATGTTTTTCCCTTCCAGTCTTTGTCTAGAAGTGTGTGTGTGTGTGTGTGTGTGTGTGTTTCGACAAGCCCACATGGCATGTACTGGCTGTCTGTCATTTGCCTTCAAGGTTTCTGTCATATGGGGAGATAGATGTCCATACTTGACTGTGTCATGTGTAGGCGTGTGTGTGTGTATGGGGGTGTTTGGGGACATACTTGTCTGCCATTGCCAGTTTCCCCTAGCTGACTGACAGGTGGGGGGGTTCACACGCTTTTTCCATGTTGTCGCTGGTCGTCATGGTAACAGGGCCCGGAGGTGCCATGGCAACAGACGGTGTGGCACCGCCCCCGAGGGCCTGTTGTTTGTCAGGCCGGCGCTCACGGGGGAGTGCAGCCTGAGTCACAGCCACAGTCCCAGATTTGCCCCTTTTAATTAAGCCCGTGGCCACTGAATCAACTCCACACCACGCTTTCAAGAGGGACCTAATGTGAGGAGAGAATTAATGAACAGATTTGCTCTCATGCCGGCACTGTCACTCACTCTCTCTCACTCTCACTAGCTGAGCAATTTTGCATGTGTATTTGTTTATTTGTGCTTGTGTTGTGTATATGTATATGTGTGCTCGGATGTGCACAAATGTCAGTAATGTGTGAACAGGGCCCAGCGTACAGTACACCATGTCGAGAGCTTTCACAGTGAAGTCACAGCTGTAGACAGACATGTCGCTCTACTCCGGCATGTCTTCCGTTGGCCTAGTCCGCTGTGTGTCGTCTGCCCACGGCTTTCCCACTGGGCCCCCTCCTGTGCCCTTTAGAGTGCCCGCCACACTGCCCACACCTCTCAGTGGAAGCCGCTGCGCTCACCTGCTCCTGTGTGGGTGGGGACGATGCGGGTTTTATATGTGGTCTGCTCTTGTCCT
>NC_055961.1:35394806-35419806 GCF_018492685.1 Alosa sapidissima | reverse complement strand
CCGTTAAGTTTGGACGGGTTCCTTCATGAATCACGATCCCCATTTTCTCAGCAGAAATGGCACAAACTGCAGTTGACACAAACAACCACAAGGTGTCACTTGGGTGCCACTACTATTTTTGATGCGACTGACTTACTGCTTCCATGACGCAGCGGGGGCACGGGAACTTCAATTGATCACGGTAGTTTAAGCTTACACTTGACAAAACATTCTAATATGAAAATGTAGATGCAATTGTTGTAAAATGGTGCAGCTCCTTTAAGAAAGCACCGTGTGCAGGGATGGAGAGAGAGAAAGCGAGAGGGGATAGGCCTATGTGTGTTAGAACTAAGCGTGTGGGAAAAGTACGTGCTGTTGAGACTGGAGCGAGTCATATTCAAAATAATGCAAAAAAAAAGCAATTATCCTCATTCATTGCAACCAAAGCATGACTGCTTGCCGACGTTCAAACGAAAAATATATCAAAGCACCTTTTGCGTTTGAATGTAGCACGAAAAAATGTTTAAACAGCTGGACAAATGATTTAGCTAATTGATTATATAACCTGTACACCAGCAATTGTTGAACATTTACCTGTACAAGTACATTGACAGTAGCCCAGCCTAACAGCATGTTGTAGGCCTACTGTAGAAATTTCACTTAAATTGCAACCGCAACATGCCTGCTTGCCAACGTTCAAACGACAACGAAAAAGATAATAAAACAACAAGAGGGTTGAGTCTGAATGACACTGAGTTTTTAGACACTGAGTTTTTGTAGTTAAGAAATATTTTCGTATAAAAATAAATGGTCATTCTTCAATCTCCTTCACTGACGCCTATGGAAAAGGCTTAACGTCCCAAAACAACGATCAATGATCATCAAATTTCTCTCTCACATTGCTCCTCATAACCATCTATAAAAAAGTGTTTTTTCTTTTCTTTTTGAGCACATCCGAATCCCAGGACATAACGCACTGGACCTTATAATAGGCTCGAGATATAATTCCAAAGGGGGCAGATATGGGCCACTGCACTTAAAACTTAAAAAGATGAAGCTTTCCGAACTTTAAAATTGCGATCAGTGACTGGCATCGGGTGAACGAAGCTTTTCGAAGTTGAACAGGCTATTAAAAAATATTTGCGCACCTCCATGTCACAGGAGAGACTGGGCTCTCCCTTCTATGAAAAAGACGTTAGGCTACCTGCAAACTGGCCTATGATTTCATTGCTGAGTTTGCGGCAAAGCAAGAAATTTTTTTTTTCCTGAGTCAGGATATGACGAGTCAGTGTCATTTATTTGTCCAATGTTAGCCTACAGATACAGACCAGTACATCTTATCAATAGTTTGAATGTCGTGTGTGTTTCTGCTCATTGACAAATACCGATCAGCACAATGATTCATGCCCAATGAATTCCCCCTGTTAAAGTGTTCGCCTTTGTTACACTATTTGGTTTCGTGATGTAGCCTATGATAAACACCATATGGCCAAATATGTGACTCAGCTAATGTTATAGGCTATACAATTGAATTTCTCCTCTTAAAGGCAAGCTGGTGTAGCTTATTAGACTAGGCTACTATTAAAATACACCGACGGTAGCCTTGGCTATGTGTAAAGTAAGCTATCGCATGATTTCATGCACGTAAGTGAAAAGGGCCTTGCATCTGTCAAGTTGGCACAGGGCCTCGCATCCCCTTGCGACGGCCCTGCAGCTCCTCCTAAGACAGCGAGGAAAAAGTTAAAATACGCGATAAACCCGGGAAAAGTTGACAGGTTTGTTTCGGTCCCGGTGATTATTTGTGAAATTGTGCAAACGACAGCCTTTTCAAGGCATTTCAAGGAAGGAGTCGTAGCATGCAAGCTCCCAAATTGACCCAGTAGCCTAAGGCATCAATACATTGTTGGGACTGGGGAGGATCATGCGTTTTTTCTCAATCACTTTGGAGGGTCATAGAAACAATTCTTGATGGCGAGGGAGGGTCACGTCTTTTTTGACTAACGCTCCCAAAACTCCTCCGGTAGCCCCTTAATTAAATAAATAACGAACAGTCCCTAATTGATTAATAGCCTAGGCCTACACCAGCAATTGTTGAACATTGACCTGTACAGGACATTGACAGTAGCCCAGCCTAACAAGCAAATGTTGCAACATACATCAAAAGACGCAATTAATCAGAAATAAATAATGTAATCTGCATCGCTTTATTTAACAAACTGCAAGCAACAAGAGCATTGAGTTCGCTGTAAGGCCAAACCCAAGAGCAAAGCCTATCTGTTAAGGCAGTCGATAGGGTTTATAACGAGCTGTGTGCCTGGAAAGACGATAGATGACGGCTCTGGTCATCCCATACCCTCCCCCCACTTCCTGTAGCCTACCATTATGAAGGCCTGTAGCCTAAAACGACTCGTTTCCGTTTTGTGACATTAAGCTTTTTCACGTTAAGCCCCCCTCCCCCATCCCCTTCTTTCACAAGCAGTGGGGGAGCGCGGGGCACAAAGTAACACTTTTTGGAAGACAAAGGAGGGTTCTCCGCGCTTCTGTCGTTTGGCCACAATCCGTTGCAACCAGGCCAGGACAGATATTTTAGAGAGGAGAGACGCCGGTGCAGCTCAGATGTCTTCTTAATTTTCTTTATTCTTCAGTAAAAGCTGCAGAACATTATTAAACTTTGACTAACATTTCGATGTGTCGATGTTTTTGACTAACGAACATCGAAACGTTAGTCAAAGTTTAATAATGTTCTGCACCTTTTACTAAAGAATAAAGAAAATTAAGAAGACATCTGAGCTGCACCGGCGTCTCTCCTTCTCTTTTTGGCTTTGGCTAAATATTTCTAAAATCATTTGAGTTTCACTAGTCACATGTTTTAACAAGCAACACTTGTTATTTAACTAATAACAGACGTGTGTCGAAAATTGACTTTATTTTCCATACGGAGAAATAACATATGCAGAGTCTAACCAAGGTCAATCTTGCCAAAAAAGCCCTCAAACCTGAAAACACATGAGGCAAAAGTGCAAAACATCACAAAACTAACTAAACTAACACGCGCATATTTTTGTATTGCAATCATTGTAGCCTACAGTTGTAACAGCGCGTAACAGTCGTTTTACTCCCCGGATGCGCTCATTATAAAGAACGTTTAACGTGTCCCAAAAACAGCTATCAATTAATCACCAAACGTATTATAAACAAGTATTGCCAGGAGCAACACCTTGCAAAAAATGATAACAATAGGCCTAGGCCTTTATATGGCTCTGCTCCTGCCTAGATTCGAACTCAGAACTACCTGAAAGTTGCAGACCTGTTCTGGAAATACGTGCATTAACCCACTCGACCGTCAGACAACGCTATCTGCTTCGAGTAGGCCTATTGGGTAGGACTGTAGCCTACACTGGTTGCTGTGGCAGTCTTGAGTGACCGAATTCGTTTTTCTTTGTCATATGAATGCTGTCATTTTGTTAACATTACTGTTAAGGAGATGCTGTAGGCAAAGTCTATATTTCAACCTCGTTAGTGTAGTAAAAAAAATCAGAACTATTCACAAGGTTTCTGGGCAGCATATTTATGTTCTGTTAGCAAGCGAACTTCTCATGACTACCGACAAAGTAGCCTACTGCCAGCTGACGAAGCTCTCATTTTAAAACATTACTGAGAGACAGACACTGTACAATCAAGAAATCTTGCCACTGAATCCAAAACTATGTTTAACATTATGTACAAGGCTTAGGCTACAGTGGACTAGCATGTTGCAGGGGCTGCTAAAAACACAGAGAAACGCACTGAAAACTCGGCCAATCACAGCCCTTGCTGTCGAATGCGCCGTCTGGTTCGACCGTGGAACTCCACAGCGGACTATGCTGCCCCCAAGCGGCTGCAGTTGTACTTACATTTCACCATTCACCATGATCGTGAATGAAGTGTCAATTTTTAACCGGGACCCTCTGTATAAATGAAATACTCCTTTGGCTAAATAGCACTGTTAGCCACCCTCGAAGCATGTGCCTCATCATTTGCTACCCAAGTTACTGTACACTAGACAGGCTCTCCGTGTTAAACCCAAGCCTGTCTAATGCATGTCTGTGCCTGTCAGTCAGCACAGCACAGCCCAGCAGCCGTGTGTAGTGCTGGTCGCGAGCCAAGTGCAAATCCCAGCTGATGTACGCTACGCTAGTGTTGTCCATTCAGTGACGCTTCACACTTGGCAGCTGAAAACACCCAGGCCGACCAGGGCTCTCGCCTCCCCTCCGTCTCCCCTGTTTCCTGGTCAGACTGCCAGGCCTCGCTGGCCTCTCTCTCCCCTCCCCTCCCTCTCCAGTCCACGTTGTGCAGCTCTGGTCAGCAGATAGAAACTGTACAGGGTCGTATGAAATGCTATTCACCAGGATCTGACCAGAGAGAAATGCTCGGAGGCAGTGTGAGAAAACCCAACGCCGCGATGCGTTTGGTCAATGAGGTAGAGGAACTTGTGGCCAGTTATGTTGTGGTCGTACTCTTTAAAAAGAATAGTGGGGTTGGTGTCGTTGGCGTCATCACAAGGGTTTTTGAGTCAGAGCGGACTGCTTGAATGCGCTGCTGCTGCTGGGCTGACATGAATGGTGGCTTGTGTCTTGGAAAAAGAAAATAGGTCCCCTGTGAATGCACTTGCAGAAACATCTCTGAAAGAATCGGTTGCTAGAGATGAGATGCTCAGGCCTGTGTGTCTGTAAAGCCAGTCTGTGATGTCAGGTTCACACCTAGTCCTGCGTCGTAAACCCATACTGTTGATGTGTCTGTTACGTGACTTCTGACAAGTTTCTTTGTTGAATGTGTGAACTGTGTGAATCCCACTCACTTCACCATTATCTCAGTGTGGTTAAGGGTCTTTGAAAGTCTGGTCAGTCACATCAAGTCTGGTTTGTTTGGGTTCATGCACCATTGCCTTAACACCATGATATGTCTTTTGACTCTAGAAACATGTCAGTATTTAAGTTCTGCAAGGTTTTCAGCTTGTGTTCAGGACTCTGATGGTAGTTTAGTACAAGACAGGGTTGTCTGTTATTGCCAATGAGGCAAAGTAGGCTATCTGTGTTACCATTGGTTAACACTGAGTGAACTCACCTAAAAGATAACATTTAACTGTTATATATTGGTTCAGTTCATCACGTGATCTGTTCTCATGTTCTCCTTTAAAGAACTAAAGATATATTCATAACTGTTATATTTTGCAACATTTGCATGTTTGAAGAACCTATACATGTACAATATTGTTTTAACTGTAAATAACTTTAAATGTAACTTTAAATAAGTTTTTAACTGTACCACCCACTTTTTGCTTGTTTCTTTCTTGACTTAGACTTGGTTTTGGGCACCATTTTCTTTTTATTATTTATGACTAAACAGTGACTTTTACAGCTTGTTATGGTTATGGTTATGGGATTTTGCAGACGCCTTTGTCCAAAGTGACACACACATACAAAAACAACATAATATTTAAAATTTCACAGGGAACAGATTAGAATGTTGGTCAAACTAAGGAGAATAGCAATAATAAACAACTATGTCAATTTAATCAATAGCCTAATAAAATAAGCAATGAAAATGAGGGAAAAAGCAATAATAAACAATAATATCCATTCAATCAATAATATAAAAACAATGGCATAGTAAGACTATATTAAGGAGAATATCAATAACTAGATGTACCGCATAGCGGTACAAAATATGACCGCCGCTCAGTCCTGTACATCCGTTCCGCGAAAATAAATCGCACTTCAATTTGTCTCCATATTTTACTCCACCCCCCCACTCTTGAAACTTTTGTCTATGCTTGTTTGGCATGCCTGAGTGTGTGTGTGCGGCTGCACAGAAAGTAGCCTACTGGTGCTGAAAAGGTGAATAGATTGTAGAATAGCCAAAGAAGATGTAGCATTGTTATAAAACCTTTAAAATCTCTAAACAATCACAAGTAGGGCAGTTCATCACAGTTCATCCATTACAATTGCATTGATGAAAGGTCACTTACACCTGTAGGCTACATTGTATTTGGGAAAAGCAAAAGGTATCAGCATAATGTTGTTTGTTTATTTATTTATTTATTTATTTATTTATAAACAAAAACATCTCTGTCAGTTCCATGCCGTTTTCAACAGCTATCAAAAACAAAGGTCATTTTTGGATGGATGGATTTTTTGTGAATGTTTCTTCTTCTACATAAGATTTTAGTCATCTTTAGTTCATGTAATACTTTATTGTCAATGCACAAATTAAGATTCATGTTCCCTTGCATTGTGTAACTGAGGTCCATGACTAGTCTGGCTTTCACCAGACCAAGCTCAATCTTTTAAGAAATCAAAAAATAAATAGCGGGCAGATCAGGCTGGGTTCACCCAGCCTAGTCCATAGGCACCCGATATTGTTTAAAACTGTAACTAACAAACTAGATCCTAATAGAAAGCTGTTAGCTTCCCTAAGCTACAGGTAGGCTTATAAGTAGGCCTATTTACAACATAAATTGTCAATAGGCTATGCTGGCGACACAAATAAAATCTCCTTTGGAAACCAATGGCTTACGCCTTACAGTATCAAGCGGACTTAAACTGCCATATCGTGGCGAAAAGTTGTAATAAAATTCACGCAGCTCCATGAGTCAAGGAAAGTGCGAATGAAGTAGCCACTTCTAAATGGGACCCACTACACAGTAGCTTAAGGTGTGTTGCTAAAGCAGCCATAATGAAATGAAGGTGTCATTGTTTGGATACTTCACACACACGTGCTTTTTAATTTCACAGACTATAACTACCAAGCTGGAATCAAAGCACATCGATTCCCCTCTCACACCCTGCACACACTTAAAACAAAATAAACAGGCGTCTCAGTCTCACGCATGTATAGGCAAAACTGTATCAGACCGGTGTAACGTTGGTAAAACCTCCATTGCACAGAATGATTTTTGTAGCACGTGCAACAAATGACAGTCGAAAGATACAATTACAGTGCTATCAATTTGCTTGGTATAACCGCATTTATAGTTTTCTACAAATGCAATCAATCAAATTGGCCTCCATCACTCAACCAACGCTAACGGTAACATTACCTAGGTCCTTATTGATATTATAAGATTAACGTACCTGCAGTAACCAAGCATGTCCGATAAACATCCTCAGATTTATTTCGGCTTCAAGAAGAAATGGGAATTACATTTCATGTGAACATCGTCCTATCCTTTTAGACGTTCTCTGCGGTAAACTACAGTCCTTGTAGGAAGCGTCCATTGTTTTTCCAACCCACTTTTAACTTCCAACAAAATTACGTCTCACTGCAACGATGCGCCATCTAGTGGACAAACGACTACTTATCGCCAATACTGGAAATGCAGCCATGATGATGATGATGATGATGAATATTTATTTTGGCTTTCTTTTAATCCTACTGAATTTGTAATTATGTATCGGCCGTTCTAATACCGATAGTATGTGGGTGCCTGTGTGTGTGTGTGCATGTGTATATGTGTGCACCGCCATCTACAGGCCAATGAGTGTACAGTCACTAAATGTACACATAACCTAATTTTTTTTAGACCCCCCCCCCCCCCCCCATGGATGAAATTCTACGAAACTTGGCATACCCCCAGAGAATGCCAGGTCAATCATACACATAAAATTTGGTGCAGTTCTGAACATCTTAACTGAAGATAGGGGCGATTAAAGCAGAATAATATTGCATTTTCATTTTTTACCGGGGGGGTGCAAATCACAAATGAGTGATTATGGGCCAGATTGATGTGGGCCCTTGAGCCCAACATAACATAAAAGATTCTTCATCCTCAGTGCCACGGTTCAGGTAGTTATTTAGGAAAAACTGCTTTTTTTGTGGTTCGGGGGGCCCAGCACGGGGGGGGGGGAGTGGCCCCCAGGGACGAAACAAAAATTTTCCGTAAAAGTCTAGTGGGGCTACATACCCACCAAATTTCATGTGCCCCGGTGGTTCGGTGTCCCGGGTATCGTTGACCAAAAATTCAGGAAGTAGATGACGGGGAAAAAAAACTTTGACAATCCCTATATGACCGAATTGAATTAGACCTAGTGTTTATGACTGGTCGACATAACAGACGCTCATCAGAAGACCGCAGTGGTCGGGATATACACCTTGATTATTGATTACAGATCCAATCAGTGTCCTATAGGCCAAAGTGAGATTTAAATTTAATTCTGGCTACTATAGGGAGCCAATGGAGAGTAACTAGGAGAGGAGTTACATGTGTCCTCTTTGACTGATTGAAGACCAGGCGTGCTCCAGCATTCTGAATCAGCTGTAATGATCTTATTACACAAGTGGGTAAGCCAGCTAATAGTGAATTACAATAGTCCAGCTTGGAGATGACCATGGTTTGAACAAGAAGTTGTGTGGAATCTTGTGTCAGATAAGGTCTGATCCTAATGTTGTAAAGCATAAACCGACATGACTTTTCAATAGAAGCTACATGCTCAGAGAAGTTAAGTCGGTCGTTAATTACAACGCCTAAGTTACGTGCCGATCTAGTTGTGGTCAGTGAACTAGAGTCAAGCTGGATGTTAATCTGTTTGGGAATAGCTATTTTAGCTGGAAACACCAAAAACTCAGTTTTTTAGAGATTAAGCTGAAGGTGCCGATCTTTCATCCAGGCTGAAATATCCTTAAGGCATTCAGAAATCCGGTGGGAAATGCTAGAGTCATCAGGTGGGAAAGACAGGTAAAGTTGAGTGTCGTCTGCATAACAGTGATAATCAAATCCATGGGAGCGAATGGTCTCACCTAAGGAAGTGGTGTAAATAGAGAAAAGCAGGGGTGAGGTGACCCTGAGGTGAGGTCATGAGACTTAGAAATCTGTCCCTGCTTGTTATAGCAGAAATGGATTCAGCACCTAAAAATCATATAGAAACAACGCATGAAGTACTTTTCCTCAAAAATGGCTACAAAATTTTCTTCCAGGGCTATTTCTCAAATTTCGGTCCTAAGTATAAATATATAAGTATATATACTCTTTTGATCCCGTGAGGGAAATTTGGTCTCTGCATTTATCCCAATCCGTGAATTAGTGAAACACACTCAGCACACAGTGAGGTGAAGCACACACTAATCCCGGCGCAGTGAGCTGCCTGCTACAACAGCGGCGCTCGGGGAGCAGTGAGGGGTTAGGTGCCTTGCTCAGGGACACTTCAGCCATGCCTACAGGTCGGGGTTTGAACCGGCAACCCTCCGGTTACAAGTTTGAAGCGCTAACCAGTAGGCCACGGCTGATCCTGACTATTTCTGTGGCAAAAGACTGTATTAAGAGGTAGTAGAGGAGTAATTATGTATGTGTGTATAGTAGAGGAGTAATTATGTATGTGTGTGTAGTAGATGAGTAATTATGTGTGTGTGTGTAGTAGAGGAGTAATTATGTGTGTGTGTGTAGTAGGGGAGTAATTATGTATGTGTGTGTGTAATATGTGCACCTGGGCCAAACCACTTCATTTATGGTCCCTCTGTCATTTGCTCTACTGGGTCAGATTGTCACGATAAAGCACCTTATTGTAGGCTATGTTGCACTGACTACATTCTGACTACATGGAGTACATAAAGCTAACACCTGTACTAAGTGCTTGCAGCTCTAACTGAAGGGATATGGGGGGGGGGGCTGTGTGTGCGTGTGCGTGTGCGTGTGCGTGCGTGTGTGTGTGTGTGTGTGAGAGAGAGAGAGAGAGAGCCTGTGGAGGTTCATCATCACTGTGACCAGTCTGCTGAGTCAGAGGCAAGGGAGGCTTAAGTGCAAGTGTGCCGTACACATGACCTCACGACTTTACACGTCCCCACTGAGTTTGGACATGGCTGACGTTGCACACAGACCTACAGACAGTCTGTACCAGTAGACATGCAGCACAGTGTTACTCCAAACAGTGGATCTGGCCAAAACAATGGTCTATGGCAGGAATGTGTGGCAAGGCCATCCTGTACGTCCAGTATATTTTGCATGCTATCAGTATCAAAGATAACAGCTGAATGATTGACATGGCATTGATGGATTGATTTTGTGTATATGCGCATACATAGGCTATCTCTGTGTCCAGGCTTGGTGGTAAACTTAGCAGACAATAAGGCGACTGCGTTGGCAGCAGGTCACCTCCCGATTTTATCTCCCGAGACCTAATATGGAAACAGTCAGTTGTTTCCGAAGGCCAGATTTCAAGCCGTGTTGTTGTTGACAGTGAATACATTATGAGGAAGTAAGAGCCTATTTCTGGCAGTCCAGTGGCTTGTAAGATTAGTCATCTGGGTGGTACTTCCTTTGTGTGGAGATATTACAGTATTATTTGTGCCTTGCACAAAGTTCCTTTGAAAGGATGTCCACTGAGGTGGTTTGGGCCATATTGCTCTTAAGAGTCCCCAGTCTATTAACTTCACTCAAAAGGCCAGACAAGGCGTTGCGGCTCCTCTTACAAGTGTATTTTTAAAAGCACATGTCTTTATAACACAAGGCGATTAGACGTCAGCTCCTTGAATGATTTTATAAATCACTTTGGGTGGAATGTTTCTTCACTTCTCTTTCCTTATAAATGAGGTTGAGTCATCCACTGAATGTTGTAAATGTTTTATTAAAACCGCGTAACCTTACAAGAGAGTATGACGTGAGGGTTTGTTTTGAAATTTATATCTGTATTATTTGGTTAGCGAGAAATTATTAAATCTGTCACTAGTTTAACAAACATAAACAGTGTATGATGAAAGGAATACAAGGAAAGTATATTCATATTTAGAGAAGTTATTTAAGAAGTTGTTTGTTCTAGACAATCAATGATAGAGTATCGGGACGGGCACTTTCTCTCTGGCACACTCACTTTTCTACTCCTCTTCCTTCTCTCTCTCTATCTCTCTCTCTCTCTCTCTCTCTCTCTCTCTCTGGTGGATAATTGTTTTTTACCCGTTGTACAGTGTTTTACCTGTTGAGTGCCCTCAGCGTTGTCCTCTGGCTGTGCTGTGGGGCTTTTCTGTTTGAACTGTTGGGTGTGTCCTGCCTCAGCACTCTACCTCAGCACTCACACGAGCCAAAGCAAACACCTCCACAAAGGACACACATACACACACACACACACACACACACATACACACGTGCGCATGCGCTCTCTCTCACACACACACACACACACACACACACACACACACACACACACACACACACACACACACACACACACACACACACACACACCTCCTGTCTCAGGCCTCTATCTCAGCTCTCATCTGAGCCAAAGCAAACACCTCCACGAAGCAGCCGGACACAGCAGTGCTGGACCAGCACTCCGCTAACACAGCCTAGGAGGACTGTGACCTCTAAACATACACACACACACACACACACAAGCACAGGCACACACACACACATACACGTATGTACATGCTTTCATATGTGCAAGCCATATGATGCGCAAAACATTTCTATTGGGAACACTCACTTCTGCTATTCATTACTGTTATTGCTGTCTTCATCAGATTCCCTGTGAAAGCCTTAGCGAGCATCCAGTCACCTTTTGAGATATCAAACTTCTCCTGGCTATTTTGGTTTCTCCTCTCCTCCAGTTCTCTGTCCTGACTTCAACTCTTTATTTCACAGCACACTCTCTTTCTCTCTCTCTCTTTCTCTCCCACTCTCTCTCTCTCTCTCTCTCTCTCTCTCTCTCTCTTTCTTTCCAACATTCTTCTCAGCTTAGTCAGTCGCCCCTATGAGAATGTGCTACAGTGTCCCAAACTCTCATATATTCACACTAAGCCTTCAGTCACTCTCCCCCTCAATGTTGTTTTCAGGGCTCCACTTAAATGTTTACGAATATACAGAACTTTTGTATGAGTTATCCAATTGTGTTTGCTAATATGTCCCCCTCTCTTTCACACAGGGAGACATAGAGAAAGGCCTGGAGATGAAGAAGCTGGTTCTGTCTGGATTCTTAGCCAGCGAGGAGATCTACATTAACCAGCTGGAAGCCCTGCTGCTGGTAAAGTCTACTTACTCTAAACACTACACAAGTGCTCTTAGTACACACACACAGCCAGATAGTGATGTGGTATGTGTATATAATGCCGTGTCTATGTCTGTGTTTGTCTCTGTGTTTGTGTTTGTGTGTGTTTGTGTTTGTGTGTGTCTGTGTGTTTGTGTTTGTGTTTGTGTGTGTGTGTGTGTGTGTGTGTGTGTGTGTGTGTGTGTGTGTGTGTGTGTGTGTGTGTGTGTGGTTGTCTGTGATGGTGTGTGGTGTGACTGCATGTGAGAGCCGGTCAGTGTGTGTGTGTGTGGGGGGGGGGGGTTCCTGTGATGGTGTGTGGTGTGACTGCATGAGAAAGTGGGTCAGTGTGTGTGTGTGTGTGTGTGTGTGTGTGTGTGAGAGAGAGTGGGTATGTATGTATGTGTGTGTTTGCATGCATGTGTTCATTAGCTCTGTGCACACAGAACCTCTTTAAAGCAGCACAAACACTGTAGTCCTCAGTGCAGGCTGAACCTGGCCAAAGCTCTATCAGTTGTGTGGTCTGAGATTGGGGTGTGTGGGAGACCTGCTCGTTGTCCTTTTGCACAGTTCAGCAGCTAGCTACCGCTTCCTGAGTGAGACTCCGATGATGAGCTGAAGGATATATTTGTAATTTCCTGACTGCTCGTTCTAATTCACACCTTACTATGACCACCTACAAGTCCTCTTCTGCACTATTGTTAGACTTTGTCGTTTTTCTCAGGTAGAGGTATTCTCATATAAAGCACCGGCTCTTGAGAATGTGATGGTCAAACTTCAGACCATTTTTGGAATAGGCCACTGGTACCTGGAAAACCAACACCACTAGGCCTTCAAAATTCTTTTAAAATGTTATAAAATGGAAAAAACCTCAGGCTCATGTCAGCAGACGTTATCTCAGTGAGCTAAGTGTTCACTGTCCAGGTCACGCTGATAGATCTCACAGACTGAGGCTGCTGACCGGTGAGCTGAATGGAGAGCCAGAGGCGGCACACACGTGGGGAAGCCCCGCTCCAGCTCCAGGCCTCGTGCCGCAGTGCAACGCCGGGAGCAGATGTCCCTGTTGGCCCCCGAGCCCCAGCTGGCCCTGAGCGCCCAGTGCGGCAGCACCGCCAGGGTGCATGGCTCGTTTAAATGGGTCTGACTGGACACCCAGGGTCAGTCCAAGACTGGTTGGCTGCTCATCTTCTGCTGTGGCTGTAACGTTAGTATGGTGTATTAGTGGACACCTACAATCAATAGGCCTCTCAGCCATTCGGTCTCTGTCTGTGTGTCTGTGTGTGTGTCTGTGTCTGTGTCTCTGTGTGTATTTTTGTCTAGAAATGAGTGAATTTGTCTGGACCTTGTGGCACCGTGTTGAATGCTGTGTGACCATGTTAGTGTGACCTGGTCTGTCCTATGTGATGACCATATTCTTGATAACCGACTGCAAAACCTGAACACAACAACACACCATCTGTCAGACGCTGTTTATGCTGCCAGAAAATATGTCTGTTTGGGGATTGTTTGCTAGGCGTTTATACAGTACTTTGTATTTTATTTTCCCAAGCGACTTTGAATGTTTGTGAGTACACAATCCCTTTTTAATTTTGTATGGAGTCTTTATGACAGACAGGGTTAAAAGTAGTTTCTGCACACGTATCATACCACGGAGCAGACTCCGACTGCTGCGTCAGACATGTTTATGCCCAGACTGGTGAGGTTTGGTCTGGACAGGAAGCACTGTTTGGCAGCGCCAGGCCTCACCCAGTGCCCGTCTCCCCAGCAGAGACTGCCTGGCACCAGTCTATCATGCCAGCCTATCATGCCAGCCTTACGGCTACGCCGGCTAGCGGCTAAGGGTTTCTCTGAGGTGAAATCTGAATACTACTCTGAATATAGCAATTTGATTTCCCATTTATCATTATGGAATCAGTTGGTTACTCAGAGAATTGGTTTGAACAGGTGGACAACTTCCAACAAAAGTTCAAAGCAAAGTTTGGAAGTTTGGAGAATAGATCAATCATGCAGGATAACAACTGTGCGAATGTTTAGAGTAGACTCTGGGTTTACCCTAATATGCAGTAAATTTCTCTTTTCAGTTTTGTCATAACAGGAAAGCCTGTTATTTCTCTGAAATATATATTTTTTATTGTTGGCTCATTTTGAACTTTCCTCAGGTTTATAACCAAGGGAAGAGTAGTTAGACTGGATGAGTCATCCTTATTGTCTGCAATTTGTGACCACACGCACACACACAGATGCGCGCGCACACACACAAACACGCGCGCACATGCACACCGACACACATGCACAACCCATACACGTGCACACCCACACACACACATGCACACACAGGCACGCACACACATACACACGCACACACGCACACACACCGGCCAGTGTGCTAGAGTGCAGACAGAGTGTGTGAAGGTTATTCCAGCCCTCTGAAGCATTAAGCCTGAAGTCTCTGGGCCAGAGATGGTGGGGCTGCTGCTGTTGTTGGCTCTCAAACCGCACTGGGCTCATCAGCTCCTCTCATACCCTCCCCCTCCCCCCCCTCCTGTACACTCCTCTCCTCTTCTCTCCTCTCCTGTACTCTCCCCTCCTCCTCTCCTCTCCTCTCCTCTCCTGTACCCTCCCCTCCTCCTCCTCCTCCTCCTCCTCCTCCTCCTCCTCTCCTCTCCTCCTCTCCTCTCCTCTCCTGTACCCGCCCCTCCTCCTCTCCTCTCCTCCCTTCCTCCCCTCTCCTGTACACTCCTCTCCTCCTCTCCTCTCCTCTCCTGTACCCTCCCCTCCTGTCCTCTCCTCTCCTTTCCTCTCCTCTCCTTTCCTGTTCCTTGACCTCTCTCCTCTCCTCTCCTCTCCTCTCCTCTCCTCTCCTCTCCTCTCCTTTCCTGTTCCTTGACCTCTCTCCTCTCCTCTCCTCTCCTTTCCTGTTCCTTGACCTCTCTCCTCTCCTCTCCTTTCCTGTTCCTTGACCTCTCTCCTCTCCTCTCCTCTCCTCTCCTCGGCCTCTTCACTGAGGCAGTGAGCTGGATACTCAGGGTGTGCTGGAGATCATTTGATCCCTACTGTACATGACGGTGCACTACCATATGTTTTTTTGTGTGTAAAAGATCAGATGAGTCATATATGCATACAATATTCATACAATATATGTTTACAACACTTGATGTGTTTGATCTGTTTGATCAGATGTTTAATATGTGCATTAGTTTATGTTTTTACTGACATACAGTTAAAAAATGGCGTCCATCACTGCCAGCCTTGTAAAAGGCCCATTTTCACCTACACAAGAGACCTCACTTCATTACTATGGCCTCTAAAAGCCTTTAAAATGTGTGTGATATGGCACATGACATATGAATATGGATTCAGTACTGACTGCTGTTCTCTCTCCCCTTCTCTTCGCCTCTGACCCCTGACCCCTGACCTGCAGCCCATGAGACCCCTTAAGGCGGCTGCCACCACCTCCAAGCCGGTGCTCTCCATGGAGCAGATCGAGACCATCTTCTTCAAGATCCAGGACATCTTCCAGATCCACAAGGAGTTCTACGACGCGCTACTCCCCCACATCCAGCAGTGGGATGACAAGGTCACCGTGGGACACCTTTTCCAGAAGCTGGTGAGCGAGCGAGCGATGCCCCTGTGTCGTGTGCCCCGTCCTCTTCATGCCCTCCCTCCTGCTCTGTCCTCCGCTCAACTCATCCCTTGGGGCTCTCACGGCCCGTCTACATTGTCAGCGGGAACTACAACAAAGTTGTAAAAACTTTTAATACCGTAGTTGTAGCTACAACAATACCCACGCTGCACAATGCAATGATAACACAAGGAATGATATCGCTGGGCATCATTATCAGAGAGTTCAGCTGTGTGAAAGATACAAATGCCGAAAGCTAGTCAGAATTCATTCAGTTTTTAAAGGCATCACATTATGTCAGTCAGAGTGGAAACTTGCAGTGTTACAGGTACAGTTGTCGTCATGGTTATTGTTGCCAGCGTGGACGGACATTTATGGTCTCTGCTGCATCAATACATCAGACAGCGTGCCATGGGAGATCAAAACAACATCAATAGGCATCTAGTGTACATTATGGGAGCACTCTGCTATGGCGTGCCATCATGGACTTTGTGGAGGGCTGTCCTTTGGGACAGATGACTGTTGCTTAATTAGATGGTAAATCATCTGGTCTCCCGTGAAGCCAGGGCTGCAATCATTCTAACCAGTAGCACCTCTCCCATAACACTCATAATCTCAGTCTCCACAGATTGTGTTTCAATTGTGTTCATTTATGTCTCCCCTCAACATGTGTACACACACACACACACACACACACACACACACACACACACACACACACACACACACACACACACACACACACACACACACACACACACACACACACACAAAAAACACAGATACAGTACACACAGACACACACCACACGCACACATGTTAGTATGCAAACATCCATTGGTGAGACTCAGTACATGTAGTGCAGGCAAACTGTACTGAGTAGTTTATTACTGTGTATCTTATTGATCAAGCCTGTGGAGGTCTCCACAGTGTAGTCCTCATGCTGACTGTGTGTGTGTGTGTAGTGTGTGTACGCACGTGTGTCTGTGTTTGTGTGTGGGTGTGTGTATTGTGTGTGTGTGTACTGTACTGTATGTGTGTGTGTGTCAGTGTGTGTGTGTGTGTCTGTGTACAGTAATGTGTGTGTGTGTGGAGCCAGGCAGAGCACAGGGAGGGGTTCATCCCGTTCTAAGTACCTCTGCTCATACTCATGCTAGGCCCATTCTGAAGCCTGCAATGCTGCTGTTGGCCTCCTCTAATTGAATTAGTGCAAGTTGGCCTTCTAAATGGGATTAGTGTGATGAGTTAGCCAGGGCCTGTGTGGCACGGTGTGTCCCTGATTGGGTTAGCCAGTGTTATTGCACTGGCAGCTTATTGCATCAGTGCCATGGCAGCGTGTTGCAAGTGTGTTGCCCACCAGTGTGCTGCTATTGTGTTAACATGAAATGCCATTTGTTAACGGCTTATTCCGTCAGTTTAGACAGTTTTTTAAAAGTTCCCCAATGCAAGTCTTTTTTTCCATACAGGAATTCTTCATGAAATTGCAGACTTTGGGGGCAGAAGGGGTATTTACAATATTTAAGTTAGTTTGAGGATTTTATTAGGATACTTTGAAATGTTTTGTACCTATCATTATGGGGCGTTATGAGGTGGTTTAATGTGATATAAACTGGCCTGTAAGAATGGCTTCAGAATAGAAATGTCAAAATGAACATATTTTTAACAATCAAAGGTGGGGACACCTGGTGAAAAGAAAGAGCATACAGTTCTCTGGTGAGCAAGTGTGCATGCGTGAGTGTGTGTTTGGAGCAAGTGTGCATGCGTGAGTGTGTGTTTGGAGCAAGTGAGCACGCGTGAGTGTGTGTTTGGAGCAAGTGTGCACGCGTGAGTGTGTGTTTGGAGCAAGTGAGCACGCGTGAGTGTGTGTTTGGAGCAAGTGTGCACGCGTGAGTGTGTGTTTGGAGCTATGTGTGAACGTCTTATTTGGAAAGCCTCTGTAGGGGGGGGGGGGGGGTGTTTGGATGACCATAAGTGTGAGGTTTGCAGCTGTCCTCCCCTCTGGCCTTCTGCTTGGGAGCAGCACACGTGTGGCGTTCATGACCAGTGTTGCGTGAACGACAGGCCAGCTCATTAAACACTGTTTAGACACAAGTGACCAACTGTTAACATGCACACACACACACACACGCATGCATACACCCTCATTTCTCTCATTACTCTGAGAGTACACACGCACACGCACACACACACACACACGCACACGCACACGCACTAAGTTGCCTTTGCACACATACTGTATTTAGGAGGCGCACATATGTACACACCACAAATAGAAACAGATAATTGTCCTGTTATGGCTTCTTCCAATTGATATGTGAATGGCTTTCCTTTGGCAGACATGATTGGAGATTATTGAGGCTAAATGAGTCATCTGTTTCATTGAAAACACCATCTGGAGGAGGCAGCAGTCAACTCAGAAATCAAAATAATTCATCGTACACTTCCGCTCTTTCTCTCTCTCTCTCCCTCTCTCTTTCTCTTGCTCTAGCATTCTCTCACACAGTCAATTACAAATATCTCTCAGCGTAGCGTATGAATCTGTGTGTGCGCATGTGTAAGTGTGTGGTTGCTAAGCCGTGCGACAACCGAGCTGCGAGCTGGAGCCTCACTGAGAGGAGGAGAGAGGAGGAGAGGGGAGGAGAGGAGAGGAGAGGAGAGGAGAGGAGAAAATAAGAGAGGAGATGGGAGGGGAGGAGAGGAGAGAGGGGAGGTGAGGAGAGGGGAGAGGAGAGGAGAGGAGAGGAGAGGAGAGGAGAGGGGAGGAGAGGGGAGGGAAGGAGAGGAGAGGAGAAAATAAGAGAGGAGATGGGAGGGGAGGAGAGGAGAGAGGGGAGGTGAGGAGAGGGGAGAGGAGAGGAGAGGAGAGGAGAGGAGAGGAGAGGAGAGGAGAGGAGAGATATCGACTGTGATGGTGACAGCAGGCCTGGTCAGGGATGACTGAGGCCTGGCGGTGTGTGTGGAGACAGGCGCTTAGCTTTTACGCTTTAGTTCACCCCTCCATGACTTACACCCTTCTCTTCTCTCTCTTCTCTCTCTTCTCCTCATCCCCTGTTTTTCTCTCCTCCTCTTTCAGGCCAAGTCCAAATGCCTGGTGCCAGGGTTGTGTTTTGTTATTGATTTCTTCTGTGTGTGTGTGTGTGTGTGTGTGTGTGTGTGTGTGTGTGTGTCACTCCCTTATGTCCCATGTGCAAGAGGAGGTGCCACTGATGCAAGTGTTGCCAAGCAACAGTTCAGTTCACAGCATGGAATCTGATTGGTGTCAGCGACACCTACTTCTCCAGACATAGTCTGGTGACACACTGTCCACATGCATTATCTCTCGTCATAGAGACGCATGATTTGTTAACCTACCATTCACACTGTACCCTCCCTCTCCAGCCTGAACTTCCAACCGTGTAGGATTTGACCATTGTAAGCGTTACAGGTATCCATTCCCCCTCACAGCCTCTACACAAACCAACATAATAGATGGTTTGAAACACATATAATTATCATGAGTGCTTGCTTTTGTAATCCAGACACTAGATTGCTGTTGAAGTGTTTGCCTATACCCACATAAATGTTTCAAGTATGTATGTTCTATACCAAATACACTGCAAAAATAAGAATGGATCAGAACATACTATACGTAAAGATAGAACCCTGCAATCTGCCATTTGTTCTGGAGTCTCTACAAGGCAGAACTGCTGATGGGGGAGAAGTGCTTTAAAATTTAGGGGAAATAGATAACTTTTTGAGGGACACTCCTGGTAATTCAGTTAGCTTCCCTCATTTTGGGCAATATATATGCAGAAGATAATTACTGCTTACAATGATGTACGTGAGAGAGAGAGAGAGCGAGAGAGCGAGAGAGAGAGAGAAAGAGAGAGAGAGAGAGAGAGAGAGAGAGAAATCACACCACAGTGGGGGGCAGAGAGAAGAGGACAAAATGAGGAAGTAATGGAACAATTTACACTTTACTAAGATAAATGGAAAAATGTACCAAAAGTGACATAGAATGTGATTGGTCTTGCCTACAGTATGTTTATACAGATGCACACACACACACACGGCTAATTCTTCTCTGATTTACACAAATATCAGCAATTTACTAACTACAGGTCTGCAGTCATTCTTCATTCAGTCATTGTCATTCAGTATTCTGGTAGTGCTTGTTAAAAAGACCAGAACACCAGAAATATGCAGTCGGTTGGGTGGGTTTCCCTCAGTCCCATTTCTTTTCACATTACAGCCCTCAAATAATGAGCTGTGTGGGGAAAACACTCCCATTGTCTCTTCTTCCACACCTCTGTCCTCCGGAGCTCAGCCATCTCTTCTCATCCCTCTCTTCTCATCCTTCTCTCTCTCTCTCTCTCTCTCTCTCTCTCTCTCTCTCCATCTCCCTCTCCTCTAATTCATTCTGCTCGCTTTCCAGAGCTCCCTCCCGTCACATTCTCTTCATTGTTTTCCTACTCCAGGTGTGTGTGTGTGTGTGTGTGTGTGTGTGTGTGGTCCGAAGGCTCGGTCCCACTCTTGAATTCATATTGTGTTGCCTCCTCTGTTGTCTTGCAGGCCAGCGAGCTGGGCGTGTATAAAGCTTTCCTTGACAACTACAAAGTGGCCGTGGAGACGGCAGAGAAATGTGCGCAGGCCAACGGTCAGTTTCAGAAGATCTCTGAGGTGGGTACACTCAAACTTTCCTTTCCTCCACCTACACACACACACACACACACACACACACACACACAGAGACATACACACACACCCCAGCTCACTGTTCCCCAATTCTTACGGACATACTGTACTCAGCCCCAGCAATTCAGCCTCTTTTTTTTGTTTCACTTTTATCTGATTGCTGTCAGACAAGTGCATTGATCATATGCTACACTTCTGCAGCTCTGAAGGTTATTTCAAACACACACACACACACACACACACACACACACACACACACACACACACACACACACACTCCTTGTTAGGCAGTGAGCTGTATCATTGTATGTGAGCCCAGTAATTGGCAATTATAATTATTCATAATTGTAACGTCAGCATGAGGCAGTGGATAAGAATGCAGTCACAGTTTCAAAGCTTACTGGCCTTGATTTATTTGTTTTAATTGTAAAGGTAGCAGTGTTTCAAACGGTATGATGTATGAGACAAATAAAAAACCTCAACTCTACCAAATCTATTTTCATGGTCCAAGTGCGTGTGTTTGTGTGTGTGTGTGTGTGTCTGTGTGCGTGTGTGTGCCCGTGTGTCGGTGTGTCCATGTTTGTGGGTGTGTGTGCTTGTGTGTTTGTCAGGGTCTCTGGTGGAGTATGTATTAGGCTGGGCTCAATTCCTCTTCGTTAGAGCCCCAAGCTGGTGTCAGTTCAGCTCTGATTCCCAGCCAGTCATGCACTATTTTGTGTGTGTGTGTATGTGTTGTGCGTGTTTGTGTGTCCTCTCAAAAATGTTGTTTGTGTGTGTATGTGCATGTGTGCACACACGCATGTGTATGTGTCCTCCTTAAAAAAATGTTGTGTGTGTGTGTGTGCGTGTGTGCGCACGCACGCACGCATGTGTATGTGTCCTCCTTAAAAAATGTGTGTGTGTGCGTGTCAGGCTCTGAATCAGGACATGAGTGGTCTCTAGCTGTGAGGGGAGGTGCACTTAAATGAAACCTTCTAAACTAGCTCAAACTCCAGCATGGGAGTCAACTGCACTGTGATGTGGCACTCTGGTAGCAAAGTAATCATTTGTGTCACCTGTCCTCTGTGTGTATGTGTGTGCAGTCTCTGTGATTCTGACAGCGCCTGGACTTTCATGTGCGATCTATGTGTGTATGTTAAAAGAGGTTATGAGAGTGAGCTAAATTTGCAGTGCATTATTTATAAGTGGGAATCGGGCTGATTGGGGATCAGTATGCAGCCCTCATCCTAGTCTGCTTTTAATAAGCAAATGCTGTAATCTTTCCACAGAACCTGAAGGTGAAGGGACCGAAGGATTCCAAGGACCTTACAAGCTCTGTCACAATGGAAGGTAAGTGGTAAAGTGTGTGTGTGTGTGTGTGTGTGTGCGCGCGTGCGCGCACGTGCGTGTGTAAATGTGCGTATGTAAATGTTACTGTTTGACTGGATGCTAGTCTGAATCGATCACAGAGTTACTGGTAGTTAGTGCTCTGTAAGACTGGAACATGCTGTACTCCTCCTGCCAATAATTGAGCATGCAATGAAGGGTGTATGTGTTTGTGTGAGAGAGTTTAAGAGAGAGAATGTGTGTGTGTGTGTGTGTGTGTGGGAGGGGGGGGTGTGTGTGCGCGGGTGTCTACGTTTGAGCTTGTGACAGAAAGAGAGAGAGAATGGAGAGAGAGGGTGAACAAACAGAGCTGTCTTAGTGTAAAGGAGAGGGATGAGGGGGTGTGTGTGTGAGTTTGCCTGCACACTCTTTCTCTCTCTCCCTCCCTCCCTCACTCCCCATCCCTCCCTCCCTCCCTCTCTCCCTGCCTGCCTGCACTCTCGGCGCTTCTGTGTGAGGGGCTATGGGTGCTGAAGCTGCCTGAGAGAGCGATGGGAGGAGAGGACAGGAGAGGAGAGAGGAAAAGAGAGAGGGAGCGCAGGGCCAACTCTGACATGGAGGTCTTCCTGGTGCTCAGGCTGTGTTGTAACTGCACTTACGGTAAAAACCCTGCGCGTCTTTGTCCTTCTCCTTTGTCTCTGCAGCGCCTTTGATTTTTGAATGTTTGACGGAGATTTGTTTTGTCCCGCCGTTTCCTTGGTTTGTTTGCTCGTCAGAAGTTGAAAGTTGAACTCTTTGGCAGTGGAGTGTTGTTTAGTTCTGTTCTTATACGCTAATTCCCTGGGCTGTTTTTATTCAGGCGTGAGAGCTTAATTAACAGAGGTGGTCGCGATGGAGGATGGATCATGACTGATACAAAAATTGCATGTCCGGGACTCCTGTTTTATCGTGCCAGCTCCTCGAAAGGTTCCTTCTGGAGAATCTGCATGCTGGAAGTGCTGTTCGTGGGGGGAAATGTGTTTGCGTATGCATATGCGCAAGTGCCAACGAGCTTGTGTGTGTGTGTGTGCGCGTGTGTGTTCCGCGCTCTGTTTGAAGTTTCCGTGCGGCTTCTCCTTGGTTGCCGAGGGATAATCCCTCGCTGCGTTCCGGCTGCGTTTCCCGGGTGATAGCAGCTTGACTGACAGTCAGAGAGCGCACCTTCTCCCGGGTATGCAGGTTTAGTGAGCGAGGGAGAGAGAAGGAGGGAGGAGGAGGAGGAGAATTGATCTTGCGGCTGCTGCGCTCTTTACATACGGATCACGTCCAACCCTATAGTGTGAACCCTGCGAGCCGCCGCCAGCCCCGGGGTGGGGGGTGGGTGTAGGAAGGTGGGGGTGGGTGGGTGTAGGAGGGTGGGGGTGGGTGGGTGTCTGCAGAAGCCCAGAGATTCGGTCAGCTCCTCATCCCCTCTGCTCCTCCTCTCAAGTGCTGTGATGGGGGAGTGGAGGGGAGGGCTGTGTGTGTGTGTGTGTGTGTGCGTTTGCGTGTGTGTGTGTGTGTGTGTGTGTTTGCTTTCATGTGTTTGTGTGCGTGTGTGTGTGTTTGCGTGTGTGTGTGTGTGTGTGTGTGTGTGTTTGTGTGTGTGTGTGTGTGTTTGCGTTTGTGTGTGTGTTCGCGTTTGTGTTTGTGTGTGTGTTTGTGTGTGTGTGCGTGTGCTTGCGTGTGCATGTGCTGTGTGTGTCTGCTTGCATGTGTGCATGCGTGTGTGTGTGTGTGTGTGTGTGTGTGTGTTTGCATGTGTGTGTTTGCGTGATTGTGTGCATGTGCGTGTGCTTGCGTGTGCATATACTGTATGTAAGTGTGTGAGTATGGAGTGTGCACACTTGCCTCACCTTGCATAAGCTGCACTTTGTGTTGGTGTTCACAAACTATCTCCGTTAAGCCCAGTTGGGAAAGAATGAGACACAGAGACAGGTGCAGGGTGAAGTGATGAGAGTGAGTCAGACTGAGCACACACAGGATGAAAGTATTAAAGCGGTTATTAATACATCAGAGAGCGCCGTGAGCTGACGCGCTGTGTTATTTCTGTTTCTCTTTCGGTCTCTGAGAGGTGGAACCCCTGGCTGACTGGTGTGTGTTGGCGTGGTGACGCACTTTGCCTCTCCTCTCTTCTCCTTTCTCCTCTCCTTTCTCCCTTCTTTCTCCTCTCCTCTTCTCTCCTCTCCTCTCCTAACCTCTCCTCTCCTTTCTCCCTCCTCTCTCCCCTCCTCTCCTCTTTTCTCCTCTCCGTTCTTTCCTCCCTCCTCTCTCCCCTCCTCTCCTCTTTTCTCCTCTCCGTTCTTTTCTCCCCTCCTCTCCTCTCCCCTACTCTCCTCTCTTCTGCCTTCCTCTCCTCTCCTCTCCCCCTCTCCCTTCTCCTCTCTCCTCTCCTCTTCTCTTCTCTTCTCTTCTCTTCTCTTCTCTCCTTGTCTCTCCTCTCTCCTCTCCTCTCTCCTCTCCTCTCCTCTCCTCTTCCCTACTCTTTTCTCCTCTCCTCTTCTCTCCTCTCCTCTCCCCTCAGGTAGAGGCCCATTAATCACACGTTTGTGTGCGTGTGCGTGTGCGTGTGCGTGTGCGTGTGTGTGTGTGCGTGTGCGTGTGCGTGTGCGTGTGTGTGTGCGTGTGCGTGTGCGTGTGCGTGTGCGTGTGCGTGTGCGTGTGCGTGTGCGTGTGCGTGTGCGTGTGTGTGTGTGTGTGTGTCTGCCTGCCTGCCTGCTTGTGTATGTCTCAGAATATTACAGTGCTCCATTTATCACTGTCTCCAAGCCAGTGACACTCTTGGCTAACGGTTAGTGTTTTTCCCCCTGTGTTTTTTGTCTGAGTGAGGCGTTTGTGTTTATGTTTGTGTTGATGTGTGTTGTTGTGTGTTTGCCCTGGGGGTCTCCTAATGCCACCCGTGAGGAGATCTGCCAGGCGGGGGATAAGTGAGCCGGCGGCTAAGTGCTCAGGTGGCGTTAATCTCTCGGTCTGTCAGCAAGTGCTACACTTGTGTCTGTCTGTTCTGTTCCGTTCTGTTCTTTTCATCCTCCTCTCCTTCTCTCCTCCTCTCCTCCTCTCTGTCACACCCTCTTCTTCACCCTGTCTCTCGGTTTCTGATTGCTTGGCTCTTTTTCCAGGAGTCCATTTCTTTCTTAAATCGGTGTGTTGCAGTCACAGTCTGAGGTGTGTGTGTATGTGCAAGCCTCTCTGTGTGTGTCTGTATGCCTTTGTGTGTGTGTGTGTGTGTGTGTGTGTGTGTGTGTGTGTGTGTGTGTGTGTGTAGTGGTCAGTGTGATTGCTGGCTGGCCCACCCTAGCATTGTGATTAGTGGGGTGCAGCTGTGTGTTGGGGTGACCTTGACAGAGGCTCCATCACAGCGTTGCCCCGTGCGGCCATCCATTTCCTCAGCAATCAGCAGTTCTCTCCT